>NC_092770.1:30846813-31146813 GCF_047496795.1 Chiloscyllium punctatum | reverse complement strand
ATGTTACCAGGTTGCTGATTTGCTCTGAGGAAATGATTGATGCAAGTTGATGATTTTTATCCCGTCCTAGGCAAGAATGTTTGGCACATGATATCTTCTCCAGTCCTCTGTAAAAGGAGTGCTCTTTGTTCTACTCCCATGTTGTTTTTCCATTTTTAAAACTTTTCGTTTCTCAAAAGTATTTATATATTTTAAAAATCTTTTAAGGATTTGGTTTCCTTCATTGCTTCTGATAGGCCATTCCATGAGATAGTATTTCCCCTGTATTGTTTCACAAAAGAAATCATAACTCCCCATTTAACAGTAGAAATTGTTCACTGTCTATCCTTGTAGGTTAGATTTGCCAGCTTATTTATACTTATCATTTATCAGCCTTTAATTACAACCAGCCAAATAGCTGCTGTTTATATACAAGTCTTGAATGATGTAGTGTTGAGGTTCATTAAGCAGTATTCCTAATTCTAAACTATCTTCAGCTTTAGTAATGACACAGTGATATTGGTGTCAAAATATGCTACCTTTTTTATAAGGCAGTTTCTTGATTAAAATTGTTGTCAATTCAACTAAATATAACCATGGTCCCACATAGAATTAACGTATTGGTTGTGTTGAGTCCTTACTGATTCTCTGTAGAGCAACCCAGTCAGCCTCATTGCCCTGTTCTATTACTATGTCCATGCAAATTGATTTCCTTGCAGTACCTGTCCTAGTTCCTTCTGAAATTTACTAGTTTCCATTTCTTTCAACCTTGTAAGTAGTGAGTTCATATCATTACGTCAGAAATCTCTGCAAAACGTGACTTGGTAATATTGTCGATTCTGATCTATCTCATTCCTAATTAAGTGGTCCCAATCTTAACTGGAGAAGGGGTTCCCTCTACAGATGGTTATTCAGAAGAAAATGTAGCACCTGCTTTCCAAAGATTAAAGCAAGGTTATCCTACCTGAATGGATTCCTTACCTTCCTGCCTAGCTCAGAATCCCATTCAGTTGGCAACTAATCCTATTTTTAAAAAAGAAGCCAACTTTCAATTTTTCTTGTTCATAGATTGTAAGTGCCACTGGTTGGCCCATTTATTGCTCATCTGTATTTAGCCCAGCAGAAGTAGTGGTGAGCCACTGCAGTTCGTAGTGTCGGCACATCGCCAGCGCTGCAAGGAAGGGAGTTCTAGGGCTGGCATCCAACGATGCTAAAGGAGTGGCAATATAGTTCCAAGTGAGAATGGTGTATGGCTTGGAGAGAAACTTGCAGTTCCCATGAATCTGATGCCCTTTTTGTTGTAGGTTGTAGAAGTTGCTGACTTGGGAGGTACAGTGAGTCTTGTAGATGGCACACACTGCTGTGTCTGTGTCTTGGAGATGAGGTGGGTGAATGTTGAAAATATACCCTTCAGTGGCAATTTACTTCTAAGTCCTAATGAACATGTTTTTACTGAGAATTTTGTGTGAGGGACCTGGACAGATCCAAGTAAACATTTGTAGAAAGGGACGATATCATTTTTTTTTTCAAGGAATCAAGCGAGTTGAACTGAATTGTTGGTAAACATTTATTTGAGATGAAGGTTGTTGTGCATTGTGAAAATTGAAATTGCCCTCTGGCAAAGGGAGAAGTCTGATCCTGGGCAAGTAGAATTTATAAATTATATGTTTTATAATTCAAACCACTTGATAATAAATTGAACTTTGCTAATGTTTAAGCTTGTTTACATTTGAATACAGATTTTCTTTGTTTAATGTAGTCTATATACTCTTGAAACAATTACACACAATTATTCTCGCAGACTTACTGACTTACAAATAGCTTAGTATCTCCATTGTTTGTAATTGATTGCCTTACATTTGAGAACAGCTATTAGTCCCAGCCAGATGTTTGAACTATTTTGATCTTTGGGAAATGTCCTTGATTTGCACTTATTACCTTGTCTACATCCCAAGCATTGACCAGCTAAGCTCTCGACACCACAACACTCTACTTCCTATGCAAATCTTTCCCTCATCTCATGTTCATCCAGAATTCCTGAGTTACCTACCTGACTTAGTATAAGCTTTCTGCTAATAAATGACCTCAAGCCCTATAGATGTGTGGTGCTGATGGAACTTGGAACTTTTAAAAAAGGTAATTCTTGAACTGTGTGTAATGGATGAGACACTGGCATTTCACCAGTAGAACCTTGGCTCAGATGAGGCCCAGAAAATGACACACAAATATCTCTCGCTGCTGGTAAGACCTTAGGAAATAGGAACAAGAATTGGCTGCTGTGCAATTCATTAGGATCATGGATGATCCAATATTCCTCACATCCACTTTCCTGCATTTTGCCCTTAACATCTGATTCCCTGACTGATCAAGAATCTAACTATCTCAGCTTTAAATATGCAGGGCTCTGACCCCACAGTTCTCTGTGGCAATGAGTTCCAAAGACTCATCTGAATCTTAAGTTGGTATCCCTTTGTTCTGAGACCATGCCCTGGTGCCTTAGCCTTTCCCATCCGGGGAAATATTGTCTCAGCATTTATTCTGTCAAGCCCCTTAAGAATCCTATTATCTCAATTGACAAGGAAGTGTGGATCTTCACTGGGGAGAGAAACCGAGTTCAGTTTTGAATCCTGTATGATGACACTTCAGAGGGTCATTGTTTTCTTTACAGCAGTATGAACTATTTGTTATGTAAGAGAAGCAAAAGGCTTATGAACTTAAAGCAAAGTTCTCTTGTTGCATTCTAGAGAGCAAAATGTTTCTCATGCAAAGTTTTAAGCTGAAGTAATTGAAACTAGTTCATTCCAAGAGACTTGTGGCTTTGTCATCAATTCTGTTTTTAAAGATTAAAAAGGCACTTGCTTAAAATTATCAAAGTTACTCAACTTCAGCTAATTTGAGGACATGTTTTACTTGTTTGATGGTCAGATATCCAGACTTTTATGTTCCTTGTTTGTAAATCAGTTGTCCCCTCCACACTTTCCCATGGGTGTGTACAGTCAACAGTGAGGAAGATCAATCTGTTATAAGTGGTTCTATAAAACTTTCTGTTAGCAGTTGGGAAATAAGTGACCCCTCAAAGACATCTTTTTTTTTATTTCTCTGTCCTCTTTCTGTGTACCTATACGAACACTATTCATTTCCTCCCTACTGTAGTGTTGTTGTGGCATATTCTGAATTTCACTTGTGATCTAGCCTGCGTTCCCAGCTGACACGGTACAGTTTCATGTCTGCTAACACTATTACAATTTACTGCCAATGGTTCCAACTGAATTGTAACTTCTTTTTTATTACAGGAGGGCTTACAGAGATAAGTTGAAGTTTTGGACACACTGTGTGCTGGTGACACTAATTATCTTCACAGTTTCTTCTTTCTTTGCTGAACAGGTTTGTTAATCTTGAATTTTTAGTCTTTTATTAAAACTGATCTTCATGAAATACCTTCAGTGTAGCTAGCAGGATTATTTCCACTGGAGCAGAGCAGTCAATATTTTTAAGATGATTAAGCAGTTTGATGGTGTTAAGAGTCAGTAAGGAGTATATAAGACTACAGTAAGTGTACTAGCATTGAGATTATTTGAACAAAGATTTGGCATGGACATTTGCTAAATGGCTGCCTGCTATGCTGTAATCTGTGGTTCTAGATTTCAAATTATTTTTCATTTTTCCTTCATGGATGTTAAAAGTAGAATCACTGCTCAGCGATTTTTAAAAAAATGTCCCTGGGTTGGCGCTCATTAAGATATTTGAAATTTTGTCATTTTTATATAGCTGTTTGCTCAACAGACATGCTTTCTGTTCTGTCTCCAAGAATTGTTTCAGGACATGCTTTTAGTCTCATCTTGCAGCTGAAGTAACTTTGTTTGATGCACTTCTACTTAAATCTAATCAGTCTGTATGACTGGGGCTACAGGATAAACCTAAAAAAAGACAAATACTGTGTTTTTTTTTCCTAATTCATGGGATCTTTGTGTTGTTAGCTGGGCCAGCATTTATTGTACATCCTTAAGTTCCCTTGAGAAGGTAGTGTGAGCCATATTCTTCAACTGCTGCATTCCATTTGCTGTTGGTAAAACCACAATGCCATTAGGGAGGGCATTCCAGGGTGTTGACTGAGTGACACTGAATGAATAGCAATATATTTACAAGTCAAATGGTGAGTGGCTTGGAGGGGAACTTGGAAGGATTGGTGGTGTTCCTGTCCATCTGCTGCACTTGTCCTTCATGGAAGATGCTGTCTTAAGGAGCTTTGGTGCTTAATTGTAGATGGTATGCACTTCTGCATACCATCTGTGACTTGATGGTGGAGAGAGTGAATGTTGTTGTGCCAGTAAAGCGGGCTGTTTTCTCCTGGATGTTGAGGTTTTGGAGTGTTGTTGGAGCTGCACCCATCCAGGCAAGTGGGGTATATTCCGTTACACTCCTGACTTGTGTCTTGTGGATGGTGATCAAGTTTTGGGGAGTCAGGAGGTGAATTACTTGCTTCAGAGTTCCTAGTATTTGAACTGTGTTTATGTGGCAAGTCCAGTTGAGTTTCCCCAAGGATGTTGTTATGGAGGATTCAGTGTTGGTAAGTTCAGGAGCACAAATTCAGTGTTGTTGCCTGAATGTAGTCAGGGTCCAGAGCCTCTGTGATATCTATTACCTTCAGCCATTTCTTGATATTACATGGAGTGAATCAAATTGGCGGAAGACTGGCTCCTTGATACGGGGACCTGCGGAGGAGACAGAGATAGATAACATTGATATTTCTGGCAGAATATTGTTGCAAATGCTTTAGGCTTCAATGAGAGAAATTCAATTGGCAAAAAAAAAAGACTCTGTCTTTGAAGTGGCTGAGAGCGTCTTTTTACTCTTTGTTTTTTGAAGAGATGGCAGTGGAAATTTGATATAAGTTTTCAAAATCATAAGGGGTCTGGTCAGAGTGGATGGAAGACAAGCAGATTGGGAACCAGAGAGCAGGTATTTAAAGCGTTTAGCAAAAAAAGCAAATGGAAGATGAGGAGAAACTTTTTCACACAGTGAGCAGTTAGGGTCTGTTTGGAAGTTTGGGGCAGGCAGTTTCAATTGAGGCATTACAAAGGGCATTAACTGATTATTTAAGTAGAAGCATTGAGCATGGTTACAGGAAAAAGGGCAGGAGATTGGCAATAAGCCAAAAGGCTCAGGGAGGGATGGTGCAGACAATAATAACAAATAGGAAGACAATTGCTGCTACATCTCTACCCTGTCATCATCTCAGTGAAAGAGGACGCTGATTGATAACATGGTCAAGTGTTTCTTCCTCGACAATAACCTGCTCCATTTGGGTTCTGCCAGGGCCACTTAACTCCTGCCCCATTACAGCCTTGATCCAAACATAGGCAGAAGTGCTCAACTTGGGGTAGGAGTTCAGCATTATTGCCCTTGACGTTAAGGCATTATTTGACCGAGGATGGCATTGAGGAACCCTAGCAAAACTGGAGTCGGTATGAATTACTGGGAGGGGGCTCTCCACTGATTAAAGTTGTACCTAACACAAAAGAAGATGCTTGCGGTTGTTAGAGCTCAGTCATCTCAGTTCCAAGATATCACTACAGGAAAGTATCCTACACACAGTTGTCTTCAGCTGCTTCATCAATGACCTTCCCTCTGTCATAATTGCACAATGTTCAACACGATTCATGATTCCTAGGATGATGAAGCAGTCAATGTCCATGTGCAGCAAGTCTTGTGCAATATCCAGGTTTTGGGCTGACAGATGGTAAGTAAGGTGTGTGTCATGCATGTGTCAGGAAATGACCATCTCCAGCAAAAGAGAATTAAACCATTGCCACTTGACATTAATGGCATTACTGTTGTTGAATCCCCAACCATCAATATCTTGGATGGTTACCATTCACCAGGAACTGACCTGGACTAGGCATACAAATACTGTGACTACAAATACAGATCAGGGCCTTTGAATGTTGTGGTGAGTAACTCTCTTCAAGACTCCACAATGTCTGGCCAAGTCAAGAGTGTAATGGAATACTCCCCACTTGCCTGAGTAAGTGAAATCCAACAACTTTCAAGAAGCTTGATACCATCAAGACAAAGGAGCCTGCTTGATTGCCAATCCATCCATTATCTTCAACAACCACTCCCTCCATCAGCAACATACAGTAGCCACAGTGTGTACCATCTACAACATGCATTGCAGCAATTTACCAAGGCTCCTTGGATTGCACTTCTCAAATCAGCAACCTCTCCGGCCTAGAATGTCAGGGGCAGCAGATGCAAAGGCTCGCCATCACCTGCAAGTTCCTCTCCAATCCACATGTCATTCTGACTCCTTACTATTTCACTGTCTCTTCACCGTTGCTGGGTCAAGATCTTGGAACTCCCTCCTTAACAGTACTGTGGGTGTATGCAGCTGGCCATCTAGCCAGCAACATTCACATCATGTAAACAAATTTTTTAAAAAGTTCCTGAAATTGGATTTATTGTGGGTAGTCTGGTTATTGTCAGTTTTAAATTTTCAACCTTGGGCAAACTACCCTGATGGAAAAATATGTCTCTCTCCATGTTTTTTCCTATTCAGCCGTCAGATCCAGGCCCAGCGGTCTCTTCTGGGTATACCTTGCCCTTGCAAAATGTTTTACATGGTGGAAATTGGAAATAAAAACAAAATGCCAGAAATGTTCAGCAGATGAAAGATCATTAATCAATTACCATTGTGTTCCTGCCCAGATGCTGAATACTTGCAGTAATTTTGTTTTTTTAAGCCCTTGTAATTGTGTAACATTTTTGTCTTTCCCATCCTGTGAAGTTATTTTAGTGTATATTCAGTAAAAGGTTTGAAGGCCAGACACCCATCCTGGTTGACATATTGAGTGAATTCAATTCCCTATGAACTCTTGATTCTCTTAGCCCCTCCTCATTGTTCCTGGCTCAGATGTTTAAACCTCTGGAATTCCTCTTCACTCTGTGCTGTCCCCAGTGCTTCCCTCCTACCTGTCTCCTCCCATTCACCTCATGTCTTTAATCCACTTTGTACAATTGCCTTTCAGCCTCTTGCCTTGCTTGTGCAGGAAATGCTTTGTGTATGAACTATTGCTGGAGGTGGTTAGTTTTTGTTGATAATTCTGGCTTGGAATTTCCTATCTAGGAATCAGTTAACAATTGGCTTACTGATTTTATTGTAGAGAAACGTGTGGCAATGCTATTTATCTTGTTTTGCTGCTTAGAAAATGTGACTGTTTAGAAATTTAACAAATTCTTTCACTTGTGCTGTACATTTTGGTTTCTTCTTTGAAAGAGAAATGAGAGTAGTTGTAGCTCAGTACTAGCACACAGGTATTTCATGCAGGTCATCTTTGTTTCCAACTCCTCGACCTGCTCCCAATGCAGCTGGTGGAGGTTTTAAAATCATGTTTTTTAATAATGTGCATTTTATATGCAGATAATGTATTAACCTGTAATACCCTTGTAGCAAATCACATGGGCCCAGTCGAAGGCTTGTGCTAGACTTGGTTGGTTGAAAAATGGCAACGCTAAGGTTATTAGTATCCTTGGCTTGTAGCTTAGTAATGGAAACATGGGTTTAATCTTTAGGAAACCTAAGGGACAAGTGGGCACTTGTGGCATTAAGTTAACATTCTGCAGTCTATGGTTTACTTTAAGCTTAAAAGTTTTACTCTGCTTGGGAATTCAAACTTGGTTTCCACATTTAATTCTTTGTAAACCAGTGATTTCGGACATGTAATTGATCTTAACCACAGTGATGTTTGGTGAATTGCATGTCCAGAGTTTAAACTTCAGTTATAGCTATGTTTCACCAGCTAGACTTTTACCAATGGTCCTGGTCTGTAATTGTCTTGTAATCTGGAACCTGATGGCACTTTAACCAGGATCATTGGAGTACCAGAAGCTGAAGAGAGAGCTCCAAACTCTGAGGGCATTAGGATCAGTTTTATGACAAGGCACTTATTCGAAAAAAAAAAGACATTATGGAGAGAGTTGCTAGTGTGGTTGGGGAGATTAGTAGAGCAATGGGACTGACCATAAAGAAGTAGAAAAGAAGAATAAGGTGCATAAAGGAAGAGTATTGCAAAATAGGAAGGAAGTGAAGCCATGTTAGATAGAAGCGACATGAGGAATGCAAAAACAGATTACAGTGCACATACATAAAGTGACTGAGCTATAAGCACAAATACTAGTGTGGGATACCTGCAATGGGAGTAACAGAAATGTGGCTTAAAGAGGGTAAGAACTCCAAGGATCTGAAGAATTGAGGAACAATTTAGATAAAGAAGGACAATAATGTGGCAATACTAAGGAGGGAAAGCTGTGTAGGATCAGGAAGAGGCTATCTTTTGCAGGGCAAAGAAATTAAGCATTCAATGGACTTTAAAAGTGAACAAGACAAAGGAAGTCACTGCTCAGAGGGGAGCTGAATGCAGGCACACAGATTTCAAAATGAAATTGAATAGACAATTGAAGGAAATACACTTGATTCCCACAGCATTACAAGTTTGGTGGTGGGATGGCTGGATTGTTCTGTAGGGAGCTGGCATGAACTTGATGGGTCAAATAAATTCTTACGCTAGCTCCTATCATGCCATTAAAATTAGATACTTTATGCATAACTAGTTGTGCTGTGCAAACTAAATGTAAATTAGTATTATACCATGTCCAAAAGATCCACTTTCATGCAATGAGGTTGTTTATTGTGATCTGTCATCAATTGCTTTCGTTTCAGTTGATTGCACTAAAGCGAAAAGTTTTTCCAAGGAGACGGGTGTACATGAATGTTGCTCCAGATCGAAGCAGTGTGTAGAAAATGAGAACACAGATGTCCCTCAGATCCTAATATAGAATTCAGACAGCTGGCCAGCAACAATGAAAAACATTCTGGGGGCGATTATTCACCGAATGAAAACAAATCCGAACAATTGAATGAAGGAAATCAACAAGAATCTGTGAATGTACCAAAGGGGAAGAATTCTTCACTAATCACCATGTTATTAACCTGAAATGTACAGCTCCAGAAAATGAAGATCTTTGCAGAACAGAGGTGGTGAGATCTCCGTTGTTGGTTGTCGGCTGTCTGGGCTTAGCAGTATTTAGACCCTTGACATTTTAACCGGAACCAAAAGTTATTGGAAGCAAGCGGATAAGTCAAAAGAACATGTCACCAGGAAACAACGGTCAAACCTGAGCTTGCAAAGGAAATTGGTGGACCTACTTTCTAAATCAGTTATTCAAGTGCCATTCCATGCCAAGTGAACTGACATTCTTCATGGAATAATATTGTGGATGGTGGGTTGGGCTACTGCACTATAAAAGAACACAAATACCTTTTCTCCATGTGTTAAGTTGTGAAAGAAACATATTGTGGCATTTCTTTGCAGTGACCACAAAGGTTACAAAGAGCAAAGATGGAAACATGCGTTAATGATGCTGGCTTGGTATTTGCAGTGTACACTCCAGTAAGTGTGGGGAAACAATATATTTTATCACACTCCTGCAGATGTACAAGACATGTTGTGTTATCGGTCCTTTATGATATTAGAATTCTATCCAACTGAATTGTCGACACTGCACTGTGCCCTTTGAATGCAGCACACATGCTGACCTGCTATAACAGCGTTTTTGTTGCTGTCCCTCCAATTTTTACATAAAATGTCACTAAATGTATTTTAACAGTCACCAGGTAGTACTTATTGAGTATAAAAGAAGAATCTAATCTTCCCATTAGCTACTCATTTGCCACACCTCACAGAAATTCCCAAGTGCCTGTCTTAGTATTAGATATTTATTTATTTTAGAGAAGGTGGTTTCAACTTTTATAAATTGGCTAAAAATAAATTTATTCATTTTTGTTTAAGTTCATCCATTTTTCAAGGGGAAATGTTTTATCCCTTAAGTAGCAGAGACCAATCCAATTGAAATGTAAGAAAATGCACAATTCTTAAACTTTTGGTCTTGGATTTAAAATCAGGTTTTGACAACAAGAAATTTTAAAAAACATATTTGATTAGAATCATCAGGAGCACATACCAGTCTTTGATCTCTAAGTCAACAGACGACACTTAACCAGGATAACTTTTCTCTCCTTTTATCATTTTGCTTGGTAGAATGTCATTTTTTTCTACATAAATTCTTGAAATTGACACAAATCCTTAAATAGCTGTTTTAAAGCAGTAAAAGATACCCAGAATATCTCTCCAACATGACCCTTTAGTCATTTGTTATTTTTAGTAATGATGCCTTCATTGGTTTGAAAATGTGGAGAAGGTCTTACTGCCATTTGTGGCAATTCATCAGATTAACCCATTTGACATCCTTTGAACCAATCATAACCCACTCAGCCTTGTCATCAATCTGATCAGAGCAGACGAGCTGCAATCACACAGCTTTGACAGAATGTAGTGCAGCTGTTTGTAAATCTAGTCTTTTCCTTTTTGTGAAGGTCATGCTGTATGAGTTCTTTTTAAAAGAACTGTTGCACATTTTAAAGGTAGAAATGTCACTCTGTAAATAGGGAATTTGTGAAAAAAGCTTACTGAATTTTGCAGAATTAAGTTTAGATTCAAAGTATCACTGAACAAATGTGATGTCTTGAGTATTTGAATGATGAAATCTTCGGTTGTGTAAAAATGTATGCTACACTTGCAAAATTAGAAGGAATCTGTCTTGTGCCTGCACAAAAAACTGAAATGCACTCTTCGGACAAAAGTGGAATATTACAGATTCTGGAAATCTGAAATAAATACAAAATGTTGGAAATGTTACTTTGTGTTTGATCGGTTTTATAGCCACATTTTCTTCACTGCTGTATCTGGCTCTGACTTCAATGTTTATTCATTCCCAGGTCTGGGCATTTTTGACAGAGCCAGCATGTACTGCTCACCTAATTTCATTCCCAATATAGTAGTGACCTACCTTAAGCTATTACAGATGTGTGGTGGAGAGACTCCCAATGGCAGGGAGAGTGTTCCAGGATTTATACTCAGTGATGATAGTGGGATGATCGATTTCTAGTTTGGGACAGGATGTGACATGGAGAGAATGTTTTTTTTAAATCAGTTATGAGATGCAGGCATCACTCACGGGGCCAGCCCTTATTGCTAGTCTGAATTCACTCTTGAGAAGAGGTGACAAGCTGCCTTCACAAAAGGCACTTGCAAGTGTTGAGATTCTTATGCATCCTTGAATATGACCAAAGTTGTGTGTTTGGAAGATGCTGTCGTAGCAGCATTGGTGAGTTACTGTAGTGCATCTTGCAGATACTTTACTACACTGCTGCAACTGAGCGTCAGTGTTGGAGGGAGCCGATTTTTAACATGCTTCAGTGTTCTACCCCCCACACACCGTGTTTGGGGCCATTTGGACCTTAAAGTTTACATGACTTAATTCGTTAATGTATTTTACCATCCAACATCAAAACGTTAAACACCAGATTATTTGTCTTGTTTATAAATCTGAGGATCGCAATTAAGTAGTATTGAGTACAGGTAATCATAAATCTAATTTAAAATATAAAGTTACACTTATACAGTTTAAATGATCTTGACTTTAACCTTATGACTGAGATGATAGGAGTGCACTGTCTCTTTTTCTTTCCCTAGTTCCACTACTCCACAGGTCACATCATTTTAATTATTATATCCTGTTCCCAAAATGGCCAATTGTTTGTTTTCTTTATATTAGATATTCTTAAAAATTCATCAACAAGGATTTTTAAATAAACAAAGTTTGTTAAATGAAGATTCAAAACTGGTTAGCACATTTAGTTTGCAAAATGAAAATAAAATTGTTTCCCCCACTAAATAATCCAAAGCCCCACATGCACAGACTGGGTGAAGGGGATGAAATAACAATTCTGTTGGCAGAAGTTCACTTTGAAAGAAAGAAAACCTTCCAGAAAATCCGTCTTGAAAACAAAGGATTAGGTTTGAGATGTTCAGATAGCTGTCAGTCTGACATCTCGCCATGTGAGTGTAATTGTCACCAAACAGGGTGACAATTCTCTGGGGTCTTGGCAGACACAGCTTGCTCAGGACACGCTATCAAAACATCTTCCAGTTGTCCTTCATGAGGCCGGTCAGGTTTCACTGGATTCATTACAAAAGTGCTTCAGGAACAGGAAATACAAGCTGAGTCAGTTTCAGCAAGCTTTCCTAACTAAAAACCAACTAGCTCCATGCCCGAAAACTGCTGAACAGAAGTCCAGATATAAAAACAGATATTTTCGCTGAATGAGATTAAAAATAAAGACCAACAGTTACCGGGAACCAAAAGTAAACTTTAAAACTGTTCCAATGTCTTTCTAATGACTTTTTAAATCCCAGGTATCTCCACAATCTTTCAACACAATTCGCAAAATATTACTAAATATGAAATCATTTTAACTCTTAGTAACTTAGTTCCCAAGTGTTATGATTTGATGCAGGATTGATGCTCCCCCTGGCAAGGGGGTCCAGACCAGTGGCTGAGTTTCCATATATGTGGCAGGCTACTTTAGACTGAAACAAGGAACGATTTCTTCACTCAGAGCGTGAAGAACCTGGGTAATTCTGTAAGTGGCAGAAGGCTGTAGAGCTATATCACTTTAAACATTTAAGAAAAAAGTAGATTTTTGGAAGTGAAAGGTAGTTAAAGGGTATGGGGAAATAAGAGTATAGCATTAAGTTAGAGAATCAGACATTATTGTGTTGAATAGTGGAGCACTTTGATGGGCTGAATTGCGTACTATTTTCTATTATGTTGAATCAACAGCACAAAAACAGGCCATTTGATCTAAACTGGTCCATACTGGTAGCACCTTCACTTCTCATCATCTCATCTATCAGCATATCATTGTTATAGGACCTCCACTTCTGCTGTGGCTGTTCTGTACAGTTTGCAGTGCTGTACAATTGTACACTAAAGTTGTTCTAAACTTGTAAACAACACTGGAATATGTATGAGCCATAAACATTGATATTGTAAATATTGACCTCTGCTTCACAAAGGGCCTTATATGCTGGTTGAATGTGCTAAACATGTATATTTGATGATTTGACAGTCTACAGTTGTTTGATCTTTGCTATGTTTTTTAATGTTTGAATCCCTTCTTTCATCAGCTTGTTTTTGCTTTTACCATTTACTCCCACAAACAAGAAATGCCTTTGTGTGCACTTTGGATGAGGCCAGACCTAAAGCAAATGGGTTTTAGTCTTTTACAGGACAGCAGGCAGTATTTAAAGCAAGGTTATTCACACAGTGAATGGTAACATTTGAAACTGTACCTTTTCAATATATTATTTTACTAATAAGCCTTCTTTGTTATAATTAAACTTCAAACTTCCTCTATGCAAGCAGAGTTAATGTTTATTCACATCAGTTTACAGTCCTTTTCAGTCGGCTGTAGACATAACTGCATCCAACTTCTCCAGTTTTTTTTATGTCCAGCTGATTCAGTTCAAATTAATTCCCAGCATACTCCAGGCTTTGCAGTCTGCAAGATTGCACCATCCAACAACCAGGTAAATTCCTATGGTCAGAACATGCGGATAGAAGGCATGTCTAGATTAGCACTCAGGGATTTAATAGCCACACGTTAGGAATATTTTTGAAGTATTCAAATGACCATAAAGTGCTTTGGAACATATGAAGGCATGAAAAGTGCTCTGGAAATGTAAGTTATGACTTTCTGTTATTTTAAGCAGTAATTGTGAGAATGGAGTTGGCCAGATGATCACTCCGTCAAGGACATGGCAGATCTACCTAAAGTCAGTTCCATTTACAGCACAGAAGGAAGAGGCCTTTGTGTATATCAACTCTTTACTGGCTCTCTGTACAACAAAGTCCCATTACACTGTTCTGTCCCAGAGTCCTTTGTGCTCATACAATTTTTTGTTTAAAAATTATTGATATTCTTTGCTTCCACCACTCTCATGGAGATTGACTATCAGGTCATTACTACTCATTGCATGATGAGTTTTTCCCACCAGTGATTCCTATAAGTTTGCAAAATCTCGCAGCCTCAGTCTTGAACATGCTTGATAACATTTTCATGAACATTTTGAAGATTCAGAACGTTCTACCGGATGAGACTTCTCCTAAAAAGTCCCTTATCCTGAACCTCTGAACCCCTTGTAGGATGGTGAGGGCATGTTAGCTGTGTGCAATTGCCCCCAAAAAAAAGTTGCCAAAGGTTGACTGTGTCCCATAAGCCACACTTGAGAGCTGGTAGAATCAGAGGGTTAACATGCAATACTCCAAAAGTGGCCAAACCACTGTCCTGTACAGTCACAACAGGACCTCTCAAATTCTACACTCAGTGCTCTGACCAATAAAGGAATGCATTCCATGCACCTTCTTTACTATCCTAGCGACCTGCGAGTCTACTTTCAAGGACCTATGAACCTGCACATCAAGGTCTCTTCGTTCGGCAACACTCCCCAGGACCTAGCCATTAAGTATATAAGTCATGCTCTGATTTGTCTTTCCAAAATGCAGCACCTCACATTTATCTAAATTAAACTCCATTTGCTGCTCCTTGGCCCATTGGCCCATCTGATCAAAATCCCATTGTCCTCTGAGGTAACTTCACTGTCCACTACACCTCCAATTTTTGAAGAGATCACTTGATCCAACTTATCCAGATATCCTAAATTAATCTAGTCCTATGGCCCATATTCTTCTGAACCCTTCCTATTCATGTACCCATCCAGATGCCTTTTAAATGTTGTAATTATATTTATGTTGGCCACATCCTCTGACAGTTCGTTCCATACATGCTCCACACTCTGTGTGAATAGTTGCCCCTTGGGTCCCTTTTAAATCTTTCTCCTCGCCACCATAAATCTATGCCCTCTAGTTTTAGACTCCCCTACCCTGGGGAAACACCTTGACTATTCACCCAATCCATGACCCTCATGTCTTGGAGGGTTGGAAGGATGCTGATGAAATAAGGAGAAATTGGCAGGTAATCAACGTGTAGCTTTGAGGAGAGTGACAGAAGAATCGTAAGATGAAATCCTGAACTCCCAACATACTATAAGATAGTACACCACACGGAATGCAGCAACTGAAGCAGATGGCTCACAACTAACACTGCAAGAGATAGGCAGTAAATACTAATTGATTCCCATTAATAAATAGACCATTCTTAAACACTGAGTTCCTACAATCCAGAACGTGCTGCCTGGTAAGATCTTGGAAGCAGATCAAATTGTAACTTGTAACTTCTGAAAGAGATTTGGATAAATACTTCAAAAGGCAAAAGTTATTAGGGCTCTGGGGGAAAACGCAGGAGGTGCTGGAAATAATTGAATAGCTCTGTTGGAACACTCATGATGGACCAAAATGTGAGATTTGATTTTGTGGGCATTATGTTTCCTCGTTAGAGCTCCATGAACAAATGTCTGAAACAGTGGAAGAAGGGAACAGCGACACACAGGAGGGGGAATTACAGATTTTATTGACTATTGTTGGCTCTGAAGTATGTGAAAACTGTTGTCAAAATATTATTGATTGACAATTTTAGAGTCTTTGACTATATCAAGTTTGCATAAATAATGGAACAATTCATAAGTAAAACAAAACTGTAGATACTGAAGATCTGAAACAAAAACAGAAATATTTGGAGAAATTCAGCAGGTCTGGCAGCATCCGGGAAGAGAAAGCAGAGTTGGTGAGAATCCTGTGACCCTTGACTCAAAACAGCAACTTTGCTTTCTACCACAGATACTACCAGACCTACTGAGTTTCTCCATTATAGAGTCATAGAGATAGCATGGAAACAGACCCTTTGGTCCAACTCTTCTACGCTGATCAGATATCCCACCCTAATCTAGTCCCATTTGCCAGCACTTGGCCTCCACACCCTCCCGATTCATATACCCATCCCGATGCCTTTTAGACACTGTAATTATACTAGCCTCCTTCACTTCCTCTGGTAGCTCATTCCATACACGCACCACCCTCTGTGTGAATTTCATAATTAAAGTAATTTAACTTACCCGAAAAGAAGCAACACAATCCTTTTCACTAGATTGCAGCAAGAAATTCAGAAGAGAAAAGATTACAGAACAGGATTATGATAGAGGTAGTCAATAACATTTATCTTGTAGCTTGCCAAATTGAAAGAGTGTACACAGAAAATACATCAAATGAAGCACAGCATAAATGTGATTTCATTGTTTAAAGATTTGTTTTTTTTAAAAATTGCCAGCAACAATTTAATACAAAAAAAATCAATTTACCCAACAGTAATTATCATATTATAAAGATCAGATTTGTTTTTGCAATGAAGTATATGTAAACCTATAGGTTGTCCATCATGTGACAGCAACGAGAACAGACGGCGAATGTTTGCAAGTCTCTTCAACCCATGTTGTTCTGAGGGGAGACAGGAGCTGGACTGTCTACCTATGCAACATAATACAGTTAATATATTAAAGTTATAACAAATTGCTCAATGTTAAAAACTGCAGCTAATGAGCAAAGCCCAAAGATACCCCTTCAGGTTGTTAGTATTTAATTTGAGGGCTTTGGATTAATTGAGTTAACCAGGCCACTTATGCACTGTGCAGAAATGATGCTACAAAGAGGCAGTATAAGCTTTTGTTAAGGTTGCCACAAAACATTAACATAATAAGCTTGTAAGCAATGCTTTATTTGATAAAATTTTGCATAGTTACTGTCAAACATTTTAAAAAATCAATGACTTAAAGCATTTTCATATTAGAATTTCTCAATCACGTTAAGACTTAAGCCAATGTATCACAAAATTGGGAATTTGTAAAGGTATGATGAACCTATCTAACAAAATAACAAATTAATTCACCTATCCAAAAACCAACAAGTACACTTGTTAGCAGCTTCAGCATCTTAAATATAAGACATGATGGAAGTAACATGCAGTCTGAAGCAGTGTGGAAATCTAACTCTAGTTACAACTCACCTTGTTTTATACCACTCATGAAAATCCCACCCAGAGTAATATTTTAAACTCATCCTTTAATATTAAAATGCCGCCCTTAAATTAATGGTCCCCCCCTCCAAAGCTATCCCATGTTTTTGCCAGGTGGAGCAACAGGCTTGATAGTGAACCTATATCAAGGCTTCTCACCACGTGAAGTGTCCTGTCAAACCTCCAAATATAGCACTTTGTCGAGTGATAGCAGGACTATTTGAGTTGAATTGTTGGATTGTATTTGCTTGCACTTTGAAGATAAAAACAAGTTATGACCAAGCTATTCATGATCAGTGAAGATTTAACTGAAGGAACTCCTGGTGCTAAGGGAGCAACCTTAAACTTGGATCCAGACCAGTCACAGAATGACGTCACAAACTATTTCTTCAGAGTACCTGGAGAATCTAGGATCTTTAGCCTGAAATGGCTGAGGGTCAATTGAAATTTTCAAGTTGAGATGGAGCCATGTTTGTGAGGCCGAAATTATTGTGAAATACAAAACCAAGGTGGTAAATGGGACCAAGATACACGATAGCCATTCTCAGTGAATGGTGGAATGGAAATGATGGGCTGGATCGCCTTGTCCTGTTCTGAAACCTGTGTATGTTTATTCTAAACACAAGGCACAGTATAACTGCAAGGTGCTGTTGTTCAAAACTAAGCCCTTCAAAAGCTACTTCATTCTATTTCTGGATGATGCAAAGTTAATGAGACAAAACAGTTTATGTCGATTTGATTTTTAGTTTAATTGGAAAACGTAGAAAGACAATACAAGAGACAAAAGTGTTTGCTAAGAGCTAAATTAAGTAACTTTCCCACCCTAAAAGGAAAAAACAATTGCAGTATATATAGATAACCTGAGGAGCTCCACTTTTAACATCCAATTTTACAGTTGGAAAATTTTAGCAAGTAACATAGTCTCGTAGCAATCTAGTAATCTGAATGTTCCTTTATTTGTATTAAGAGTAATCATTGCTCCATTATTTAGTCTGTATCATTATTAGACAGCACTACATACAGTTGGTGTGGACTTGTTGGGCCAAATAGCCTGTTTCCACACTAGAGATTCTATGATATCAAAAACCTATGGTGGAGCTAAAATTATTAGGAAAATTTGGCAGCTTGCTCAATTAGTGAACAGATGGTTTACATTGCTTATTTCATTTTTAAAACATGCACATTCAAGTCACCTGGCACTGCTGCTGAGGCCAGCATTTATTCCCTAATGCCAGTTCCCCTCAAGAATATGGTGGTAAGCCGCCTTCCTGAACCGTTATAGACCATATGGTGTAGATACAGTAATGTTAGGAAGGGTGTTCAGGGTTTAAACCCAGTGATCATGGAAAAACAATGACTGACAGAAAGAAGGTTTACACTATATAATCAATCAACCACCACCAACTCACAGAACTACAGTGGAATGTAACAACAAAATTCTTGGATGCTTTGGCGAGGAAATTTATCTCCAAACACCTAACCTCCCCAATTTCCCACCTCTCTTACTGCTCCATGTTAATTTGAATGCCTAACAATTGAACCATCAGGTTTTTTAAAAATTAATTCACAGGCTGTGGATTTCATTGGCTCAGCCAGCATTTATCGCCCATCCTCACTGCCTTGGCAGAAGGTGGTAGTGAGCTGTTGGGAGTTTGGAGTTCAGACAACATGATGCGTTGTTTGCATTCTCAGTTTAATTATATTGCACAGAACAAGACTTCAGGTTATGATTGTATAACAAAACATGTTAAAAAAAGTTAATATCTCTACGTTGAGAAACTGCTTCATTACCCATACGCAATCTTTACTCACTTTATCATGTTTTAACCATTTGTCTAAAACTGCCTTGCAGAACAAACAACAAAGTTAAAATAGATAGGGAGCCTCACAGCAGTAGCTTACAATGATTCAAAGAGAGATTTGCCCATCAGGAGGAGGAAATTCATTATACACAAGACACCATTAGCATTCAATATTCATCTGAGTCAATATGATACTTTCCTTTCTACATGAGTGATGGTGCCCTACAGTTCTAGAGAAGGAGGTTATCCACAGATAAATGTTGGTCCCTCATGGTTTATTTCCATTATACCCAATTGCATAAATATGATCACTGGACAGCAACTTAGGAACAAATCAGATTTTGACTGATTTCCTCTTGCCTCATACCAGCTTTCCCCAAGACCAGCCAGTTACTGGGTTTAAATTATTTCAGCATATCCCTGTCTGAGACTGGGTGCTTCGTGGCAATGATAGGTGTCTCTCACTGAGACTGTCCCAGCACCTGACTGCATAGATCCTCAAACTGAGATCCCAATCGCACGATTTTACAATGAACGGTAACAGTGGAAAAGATTTTAAGTTTAATTAAACAAACACAAGTGCAGGTTTGGCCAATTTGATGCTCCACACTTCACATGAAATCACAATGAAATTGTTTAAGTAATAATTACAGGGTCCTCTAGATTAATAAGGTCTGTTGGGTTTAGTAGTTGGTTAGGATTTGTGGCACTAGATAAAGGCCTGTTTTCAGTTGTGTGGTCCCTCTCCATATCTTCCTCCTCCCTTTGGGCAAATTGTCAGTCATGATGGTTCTGAACCTGTTCAGAAGCTTGGTATGGAATTCGGAAGACTTCAATGTGGAGGTGTGATGCAATCTGAATGCAGACTGCAGTGCAGTAAACCAACAAATCGCACAGGGAGAAAACCTGGAAAAAAAATTAAAACATGACTCATTTTCATTTCATGTGACATTCAACAACAACAAGCATTTAAACAGCAATGTCAAACACTGGGAAAATGTCCGAAGCTTATCAAACAGATTGGACATTCAGCCACGGATTGGCAAGTTGCAATAGGCGTCTAGAAGCTGTTCTGTTTCAGAGCTGAGGTGGAGGAAGGCACAATCTCCATTAACTGAAAGGTTAGCATGGGGACACCTAATTGACCAAGATCTCAGAAGCAGAGAGATTGCCAAGGGTTGAGGTTAAAGCAAGACAGAGAAGTGAAGCACTGAAGAGAACTGAAAACAAGTCAGAAAATTTAGGATTGATGCAGAAAATGCTGGATGAACTCAGTCCTGACTAAGTTGAATCAGACTCAAAATGTTAACTTGGTTTCTCTCAGGTCTGGCAGCATCTCTGGAGTCTTCCTCCACAACATTTTGTTTTTTATTTTGTATAAGAATGGGACTGGTTTACAGGGAATCGGGCCAAGTGTGCTGGGAAATGGCATTAGATTAGTTTAGGATATCTGGTCGGCATGGACGAGTTGGACCGAAAGATCTGTTTCTGTGCTGTACATCTCTTATGACTCTACTAAATGTATAAGTACTGCCCTGATTTACCAGATTAGCTGCCTTCACCTTCCTCACTTAACGCAACATAAGTCTGGTCTCCACAACTTTATAGAGATGAGCTCTCCCCACCAACCAATTTATTTGATGTATTTTCTCTCTGTTCCTGTGATGCATCGAACCAAAGGACATTACTAAATATCTGTGCTTCTCCAATGAACCATCCTGACTAAACCTTTGGTCAGCATTTCTAACCTTCTCTCAGCGATATCTTTCTCAGTGTTCAAAATGTTTCAGTGTTACCGGGCAAAGAATCCTTGGAATGCAGGTTCATAATTCCTTGAAGATGGATTCGCAGGTTGACAGGGCAGTGAAGATGATGTTTGGTATGCTTGGTTTTAGTGGTCAGTGTATTGAGTATAGGAGTCAAAAAAGTGTGGCGCTGGAAAAGCACAACAGGTCAGGCAGCATCTGAACAGCAGGAGAATCAATGTTTTTCTTGGATGCTGCCTGACCTGTCGTGCTGTTCCAGCACCACACTTTTCAACTCTTATCTCCAGCATCTACAGTCCTCACTTGCTCCTAACATTGAGTATAGGAGTCAGGAGGTCATGTTGCGGCTGTACAGGACATTGGTGAGGCCACTTTTGGAATATTACGTTCAGTTCTGGTCTCTCTGCATTGAAAAGATGTTAAAATTGAAAGGATTCAGAAAAGATCTACAAGGATGTTGCTGGGGTTGGAAGGATTGAGCTACAGGGAGAGGCTGAGGCTATTTTCCCTGGAGCGTCGGGCTCAGGGGTGACCTTATAGAGGTTTTTAAGATCATGAGGGGCATGAAAAGGGTAAATAAACAAGGTCTTTTTTCCATACTAGGGGCCAGGTTTAGGGTGAGAGGAGAAAGATTTAAAAGGAACCCTAGAGGCCAAATTTTCACAGAGAGTGGTGTGTTTATGGAATGAGCTGCCAGAGGAGGTGGTGGAGGCTGGTACAATTACAGCATTTAAAAGGCATCTGGATAGGTACATGAATAGAAGGGGCTTAGAGGGATACGGGCCAAATTTAGGATATTTGGTTGGCATGGACGAGCTGGACTGTTTTGGTGCTGTATGACTCTATTGCTCTAGATCTCTAACATCCGCAGTTCCATGTTTTATATTAATCAACATTGGCTCTCATTTCAGCAATGCTTTTAAGTTTTAAAATTGTCCTATAAAACCGAAATACTGTGGATACTCCTGATCTTACTTCTTCTGTTCATATGAAACACTATCTCTGTCCATAGATGCTGCCAAACCCACTGAGTTTCTTCTGAACTTTCTAGACCCCCAGCATCTACAGTTCTATTTTGTTTGTAACATTTGAGGTAATTAGTTTTGGAATGAATAAGCGTTTAATTCTTAAAATGTTTTGAATATATAAATCCAAGCCCCTTCAAAGAGATCAAGAGACATACTTACCATTGCTGCCCACAGTACAAAGTACTCGTTAATGAAACTATTGAAATACTGGTTCAGAAACAGCAGCCCAGGCCCAATGAATGCTGTGTCTTGGAGTTTCATCTTACTTTTGGTCATATGTGCTACCTATGAAAACAAGAGGGGTATATCTTGATTTAATAATTATAGGTGAAACAGTGATGTACAATACTCCTGTACAGTATACCGAACACTGTCACATCCATATTTGGTATCTCCTTTGAAAACTCTTAGACAGGAGGCCATTCAAAAGAGCTTGAGAAAGTGATGGTAAGCTGCCTTTAAGGTATTAATAGCAATAAAAACAAATTACTGGGGAAACTAAAGGGACTTAGTAGTAATCCTCAGGACCTCTGAGGGTGTTGAAAAACGTGATACAGTAAGCAATTAAAAAGGCAAATGGCATGTTGATATTTATTGCAAAGGGTTTTAAATAAAAGAGTAAAGGTGTCCCGGTGGCTATTCTATAAAGTCTGGAGTTACATGACACCAGGTTATGGTCCAACAGGTTTATTTGAAATCACAAGCTTTCAAAGCACCTGAGAAAGGAGCAATGCTCTGAAAGCTTATGGTTTCAAATAAACCTGTTGGACTATAACCTGGTGTTGTGTGACATCTAACTTTATCCACCCCAGTTCAACACCTCCACCTCCACATCATGGCTATTCTATACAGTGCTGGTGAGACCACACTCTCAGTTTTGGTCTCCATACCTCCAGAAAGGTAGACTTGCCATCGAGCTAGGTCAACAGAGATTCACCAAACAAGGAAAGATTATAATTTCTGGAGTTTAAAAGAATGAGAGGTGATATTAATCCAATTTACAAAGTTCTCACATACTCAAAGAGATCGTGTTGAATGAGTGCTTCACCCTGACTGGACTTTGAGATCCAGAGGACACAGTCTGAGGATAAGGGTCTGAGATGAGGAGAAAAATCTTCACTCACAGGGCGGTGCCTCTTTAGTATTCTCTATGAGACTGCTGCGGATGCTCAGTTGTTGACTTGTTCAACACACAGATCTATAACCTGCTACATTGTATGAGAAAATGGCACTGAAGTAGATCAGCCTTGACTTTATTCCTGAGGAGCTGAGTGGTCTACTGCTGCTCCAGTGTCTCCAAAAGAAACCAAAGCAGTGTTACCATCATATCCCTCAACCCCCATCTCACAATTATTTTAGAAATTATTTCTACAGGCTCCCTAAGATGTGGGAAAATGGTCCGAAAATCAGATCAAGAGGTTTCAGGGGTATAATTAAGGAGCTCTTATCTCGGTAAGGTGACAGAAATGTGGAATGACAGTTGATCAATGGTGAATTTAAAATTTGAGATCAATAGGCTTTTGTTAGGGATATTAGACAAATAAAGAGTGACAGAAACATGGAGAAGTGGGGGGGGGGGACACTGGACTTGAAATTGGGGTAGGCCATTTAGTCTTTCAAGCCTGTTCCACTATAACCCTGGACTCTCTTGTCTATCAAAAATGGTATCTAACTCAGATGGCACAGATGAATTGTGATCTCCTAGAGAGGTTGAAAAGTCTCCTCCTGTTCTGAAGTTCCCAACATATAATGATCCGGTTCCTTTTCCAAATGCATCAAATGATTGTGAAGATCATCGCCCTTTCTCTGGGGATTAAGTTCCATGACAATTGAAAAGCTGCAGCTGCCTGACACGGGGGTTTGCAGCAGCTGGCTTAGCTGTAAATTAGGAGCAGTGTTCCGCACAAACAAACAATGAAGAAAACAAACCAGTGGCACTGGAGCAAATGCATGATTTGGACAATCCTTCGGGAGGCAGCAGCCATTAATTGTGAGTTAACAGCTGCTCCAGTGTCTCTGAGAAGAAGAGCACAGGCCATTCAGCACATTGTACTAACTCTCTGAACAACCTATCCAATTAGCCTCACACCTCCTTGTTCCTTCCCTAGAGCACATTATTGCCCCTTTGAGTGTTTATTCTATTCCTCTCTTGAAAGTTACGACTGAATCTGTCTCTACTACACTCACAACAGCTTATTCTAGATCATAACAACCACTTTTTTTAAAGAAAGAAAAAAATTCCCATCTCCCTCTCTGGTTCGTTTACCAATCAGAATTAGCCTGTATGAAAACACATCAGAACAGACCTCATTAGTACAACAGACTTGCAAAATAAAAATGTTTCAACAGGTCACAAACGGTTTTTTAAAATTCGTCCCAGGATGTAGGTATTGCTGGCTGGGCTAGTATTTATTGCCTATCCATAGTTCCCCCTTGAGAATGTGGGGGTGAGCTGCCTTCTTGAACCGCTGCAGTCCATGTGCTGTAGGTAGACCCACAATGCCCTTAGGGAGGGAATTCTAGGATTTTGACCCAGTGACAGTGAAGGAACAGCAATATATTTCCAAGTCAGTTTGGTGAGTGGCTTGGAGGGGAACTTGCAGAGAGTGCTGTTCCCACATATTGGCTGCCTTGGAAGGTGTTGTCTGAGGATCTTTGGTGAATTTCTGCAGTGCATCTTGTAGACAGTACACACTGCTGCTACTGAGCATTGGTGGTAGAGGGAGAGGATGTTTGAGGATGTGTTGCCAATCAAGTGGGCTGCTTTGACCTGGATGGCCTTAAGCTTCTTGAGTGTTGTTGGAGCTGCCCCCATCCAGGCAAGTGAGGAGTATACCATCACATTCCTGACTTGTGCCTTGTAGATGGTGGCAGACTTTGGGGAGTCAGGAGGTGAGTTACTCACTGCAGTATTCCTAGTCTCTGTCTTGCCTTTGGTTTTTGTTTTGGCTGGCCATTACCTTCTCAAGGGGCAACCCTGGCAGGCAATAAATGCTGGGCCTAGCCAGTTTTGTCTGTGGGAGTTGGATTTCTAATAGCTTTTTGGTGTTGAAACTAAACAATCAAAAGAGGCAATACTTTCAACTTGGTGTGTTTGCAATAACATACCACTAATTTGTTTGTAATTTTTGAAGCCACACATCCAAATGCTAAAATATAGAGACAAGGATGGTCCTCAAACAGACGTGTGGTGGATTTTTTGTAGATCACTGTAGCCATTACGATGACCAACCCAATGTGCAAGGCAGGTGACAGAACACTGGTACCCTGAAAAAAACATAAGAACACAACAGTGAACATCTACAGCTACAGACTGGCAATGCCTTTTGGAACTTTTGTTATTATTCATGTAGGCAAAAGTGAGGACTGCAGATGCTGGAAACCAGAGTCTAGATTAGAGTGGTGCTGGAAAAGCACAGCAGGTCAGGCAGCATCCAAGGAGCAGGAAAATCAACATTTTGGGCAAAAGCCCTTCATTCCTGCTGAAGGGCTTTTGCCCGAAACGTCGATTTTCCTGCTCCTCGGATGCTGCCTGACCTGCTGTGCTTTTCCAGCACCACTCTAATCTAGACTCTTATTATTCATGTAGTCTAATTACCGCTATTGTGGAACCGTTCTTTCCTGTTCCACCAGTAAAGATGACCCGAAAGTAATTGGTACAGGAATAGATTGCTCCTCCAATTATTCCAAACACAGGCAGGATTTTCATTCTCAGTCCTAGTACAGGAATCTGTATCAGAGGTAAAAATAAACAGGAGCTGTGTGTGACATCAACAGCAATATTGGTAAACTTCTTATAACAGAGCCAATATCTGTCTGCAGTATCAATAAATGAAGTATTGTGACTGTCTTTACATTCTGAATCTCGTCCAATCAATATCATTACAATAGAAAGAGATTTGTTACCTTTCTTTAGCCATCCCACGCAAAGGTTTAAAGGGGATGTCCAGAAGCAGCAGAATATAATAAAAAAAAGTAAGCAACACAAAATCTGCGTCAGTACCGCATGTGAATGAAATGTCATTGTAAAGAGCTCATTGTGTTCCACTAAGGTTAATTAACAGTTTGTAACACAGACTTCCCCTGACAGAAAGGAACCAATGCAAGCTGGCTGAATACAGGAATAAACCCAACATCCCTTGGGTAGGCAAAACTGCTTAGACAATAACAATGATTGACAGGAAGGCAACCTTCGCTGTGGTATAATGTACTCTCCATCACACACCCAGGAGTTTACAGAGCTGTGGAATAATCTTTAAAAATAATATACAACGTCTTCCCTACTCCAAGACACTCCTTTGAGACAGAAAACAAATTATTCTTACGGGTCACCGGTAAGCAGGTAACAGATATACAACATAGTACAATGTAAAACGTGCAAGGCTAATTAACTATTCAATAGAGGAAGAGGAACAAGACATTAGGTTGGAAGGGGGAACAATTTTATATTTATATAGCTCCTTTTGACATGTGAAAACCTTCTAAGCACTTCAGGCACAGTGAGTTACTCTGAAGATTGGCTGACTACATCTTATACTCATCTCATGTCTTAAAAACAATAAAATGTGAACAAAATTTGACACTGAGCCAAGTGAAGAGAAACCAAGAAATACAATTAGAAGCTTGGTCAAGGAGGTGGATTTAGATTTAAATTCCCAACAGTGTGAAAACAGGCCCTTCAGCCCAACCAGTCCACACCAGCCCACCGAAGAGTAATCCACCCAGACTCATTTCCCTCTGACTAATGCACCTAACACTATGAGCAATTTAGCATGGCCAATTCACCCTGACCTGCACATCTTTTGATTGTGGGAGGAAACTGGAGCACCTGGAGGAAACCCACGCAGACACGGGGAGAATGTGCAAACTCCACACAGTCAGTCGTCCGAAGGTGGAAACAAACCCGGAACCCTGGCACTGTGAGGCAGCAGTGCTAAGTGCTGAGCCACCATGCCACAGGGATGTGGCAGCAATATTAATGTACAGCAAGATCCCACAAAACAGCAATGAGCCAAATGATTGGCTAATGTTGTTGGTGAAGGGAAGAAGGTTAATTCCCAGAACTGACATACCTGAAGATGAATATTGTTCTTTATGATAACCTGGGCAGTGGGTAAACGACTGATTTCCCATGAGCTCCCCCCAGTGACTTTCTCTCTGATCAATGTGCAGAGAGGATTTGAAAGTAGACCAGTGACTGCATATCCATGATACAGTTACAGCAAGTTTTCAAAGTCTAGATACACACCTTATTAATGCGCACATTTTGAACATATTTTTGATGTATGACATTACTAACCCACAGACCAAGCAAGCCACAACAATAGTATATTTATCCCCAAATCATTAATTCCAACAATTATTTCAGGCCAAGTACTAACACAAAGTAACACAGGTTGCACTGATCGTACATTTGGGCTTGTAAAATGAGAAGTGGACTGCCTCAGAGTAACCCAAACCTTTTCTGCAGTAGGTCAGAGATGGGAGCGATTGGACTCACGAGGGCAGGAAGTAATCTACATGAAGCAGCCCTGCTCTGGCACTGTTTGCTCCAAGGTCCATTGCTGAAGCTGTACGTACCACTGCCCAGCGACAGGGGGCAGACCAGGAGGAGTCAGAATGATGGTTCAGAATGGGGTCAGGGATTTAGAGATCTGAAATGGTTTTGAATGTGTGGGGAATGTAATCCAGGGAAGTGTGGTAAAGTTGAGTTTTAGTCACTATCCCTGATGGTGTTATAATCACAATCACCGGGCAGAGGCAAACCAGAACAAGATGTGGAGGTAGACTGGAAGATGTTGAGAGGAACTGCACCCACCCCACCCCGTCAGTACCCTCTCTTCAAAGTGTCATGGGTCGAGGGGCAGGAGAGATGGAGGACCTACTAAGCTTTTCTAGCAATTTCTGGTTTTGTTTCTGATTTATAGCATTCACAGTTCCTCTGGATTTTATTTAATGAAAGGGAGGGCTGGACTTGGGACTAATGTAGCATGAAGTTGCCTTTGTGGGAACTTGCTTTGCAGAGATTGATTGCCACATGTCTCTGCATCAAGGCAATGACTGCACTTCAGATTAAATTCACTGGACCGCAGATTTCAAATACCAACACAAATAAATGCTTGTTCTTTCTTTATAAAAATTCTTTATAGGTTATTCCTGTTGCTCATCAACGTATATAGATCATTAAACTAAACTACAACTCACCTGGTATTCCCAAAAAGTAGCTCCTCCAATGGCAGATAAGAAAAAGATGAGCATTATGCAGATTTGAACTTCAGTTACATCAATTCTAATCGGATATAGAGAGATCAGTGGTTAAAACTACCAAGAGTTAATGTACAGTTAATCAGACACTGAACCAAATAATTAGCAGCTGATACTAATTTTATCTGTGAGATTGTTAGATTTTTATGAAGCAACAGCACTAAGGGAAAAGGAGGGAAGGCAGGAATATGGAGTCAGGTCACAGGCCAGCCGCAATCCTTTTCAATGGCAGGACTCCCAGCTTCCTGTCACCAAATGATGCCTCATTTCCTAATGCACATGAAGTGGGAAATCTCAAGTGAGCTGCCCACGACTCTCTCGTTGCTATGTTCCAGTTGACTGTTACTTCACGATTTAGCTGAGTGGAGTTGGCAGAGAGTTGGATGTGAGGCTTCCAAACAGTTAGAATTAGCTCTTTCTGATATTAGAAGTGGAAGCTGCACTTTAGTAACAGGCATGCTCTGGGTTGATACAGTCTGCCTTGTAACTGATCTTGTACCCAGCAGGGAGTTCACAGTTAGAAAGCAGAGGAGCAATTCCATTCACACACATGCACTAAATTCTCAATTTGTCTTATTTTTAAGTAGGCTTTATCAACACATTTAAAATGAGTTAACCAAACAAATCTGCAATGCCTCTTTGACCATAGCAAGGCATATGACATAGGAACAGTAGGCCATTCAGCCCATCATGTCTGTTCTACCATTCAATGAGATCATGGCTGATTTGATCCTCCTCAACTCCAATTTGCTGACTTTTCCCCATGACCCTTGATTCTGTTATTATTTCAAAATCTGTCTTTCTCAGCCTTGGGTATAGTTAATGATCCAGCCTTGACAGCCCTCTACAGGATACAATTCCACAGATTGACTACCCCCCCACTTTGAAAGAGTTATCCAATTAGTCCCACTCCCTGTTCCTTCCCCAAAAATCTGCAATAATTTTCCTTACAAAATTAACCCAATTTCATATTTCTACTTTTGGACTGTATAATATTGAAAACTGAGGTCATGAAAGCACACAATCATACAATACCAATGAAGAGCTTTCCCACGGTAGGGGTTGGGACACTGGATGGTGTTGTGAGCTGAAGTGTTGATGTTGAGAGCAGAAATACCCACCATGGACCTCCATCTGACCTGTGCCCCATCCTAAAAGACAATCTCCCAACTTACGCAGGACTGCCCCTCACTCTCACAGACCTCCCTCCTCCCATCCCTTCACAGTTCTCATTTGGTAAGTTCTGACAATTTTCGAGTCTCAAAATGGGGTCACATTGGAGAAGGTTTGGAAAACACATGCACAGTGGCAATGTTTCTGAACCAGTAAACAATGTCAGCCCAAAGCACTGCCAAATGTGCAAAATGTGCATGTGCAACACCTTGCCAGTGATGTCATTCCAATCAATGTTCATATTGACTGTGCACCATGATTGTCGATGTGCATTTTCCACACGTGCAATGTGAACCTTTTGGACTGGCAGAGGACACATTCCAGGACTGAACCAGAAAAGTTGTGTTTCCATCGGGAGACTGGGACCAACACAGAACTTCACTTCTGTTCTCCACTGAGTGGATCTGTCATTAGTGACTAACGCTGCATTCTCACGTTCAGCTCTCATTATGCTTGGTTGGCCACGGTTCTACATTCTTAAAATGCAGCCTTCCCCAAATTTCAGAGACAAGACACAACGAAGGACCAGATTCTGCATGGGGGGGAAAGAAGTGGGGGGATGGAACAAAGCAAAAGGACTTACTTGCCAAATCGAAGAGACCCTGAAACGTAGGTTTGCCAGTGTGCACAATAGAACATGAAGATGCCGATGAAACAGCAGAAAAACATCAGGTCGGGGTCTGTTCCCAGGTGAACGGCCAGGCAGGTACCCAAGCCAACCACAACTACACAAAGTAAAAGAGCAACAGAGTTAAAACACAAGACAGAGATAAACATCTCTCTAATGTTAGTGTTAAGTGTTCAATGTCTGCCTTAGTAAATGCTACCATAATTTTAAAGGTTTTGATCAGCCCTACTCTGTTCAATCTTCCCTGATCATTAGGAATTCTCAGCTCTTGCTTCAAGACAATAATTTATTGCACTTTCATCAGTGCAGCTTTATCTTCTGTACCGTGTCGAGAGCAGAACTCTGCTCAGTCCTCCATGGTGATCTGACCAAAGCTTCACACAAATCTCAGTGTAATCCAGCCGCGGATCAATTTTCCCCCAGTTGTCGGTTTGCTATTTTGATGGATGTGTTAACCTGCGACATGACTTCTGCTGATATGTACCACCTCAGGTTTCTCTCTATCTCTCCTACCTGTGGAAAAGGAATCACAGCCATGGTCAAAAAGTTCCCCAAGGGGAGAACTGCTGTTGGTCCTTCGAGCCTGTTTCCCATCAATCGCATCCAAAGATTGGTAAATAAATAATCCTACAGCACACAGAACATAGACATAGGCTGGTGCCTGTCAAAAGAAAGGAGACCAGGTCATAGATTAAATGGTCCAGCACAAACTGACTTGTCTTTTTAAATACAGCGAATAGCACTGATCAGATCGAATTATCTCCTGACTATAGAAATAGACCATAAGGCATCAGAGCAGCATTAGGCCATTCAGCCCATCAAGTCTGCTCCACCATGGCTAATAGGTTTCCAAACTCAATTCACCCACCTTCTCCACACAATCCTCGATCCCCTTACTAATCAAAAATCTATCTTTGTCTCAAAGACACTCAGTGACTTGGCCACCACTGTCCTCTACAACAATGGGTTCCACAGAGTCCCCACCCTCTGGCTGAAGAAATTCCTCCTCATCTCAGTTCCATAGGGTCATCCCTTCACTCTTAGGCGGTGTCCTCAGGTCCTTGTCTCTCCTACCAATGGAAACATCTTCTCCATGTCCACTCTACCAAGGCTGCTGTAAATTTCAATCCAATCCCCTCCTCATCTTTCAAAGTTCCATCGAGTACAGACCCAGAGTCCTCAATGACTCCTCCTATGACAAGCCCTTCATCCCAGGATCATTCTTATATATCCCCTCTCAACCCTTTCCAATGCCAACACATCTTTCCTTAGAAACAGAGCCCAAACCTGCTCACAATATTTCAAATGCGGTCTGACCAGAGCTTCTACAGCCTCAGCAGTACATTTCCGCTCTTGTATTCTAGCCCTCTCGAAATAAATGCTAACACTGCATTTGTCTTTCTAACTGCCAACTGAACCTGCATGTCGACCTGAAGAGAATTCTGAACTAGGTTTCCCAAATCCCTTTGTGCCTCAGATTTCCAAAACCTTTCCCCATTTAGAAAACAGTCTACGTCTCTATTCTTCCTACCAAAGTGTGTAATCTCACACTCTCCCACATTGTATTCCATCTGCTCACTGTCCCAAGTTCTTCCGCAGCCTCCCCATGTCCTCAACAATACCTGTCCCTCCACCTATCTTTGTGTCATCTGCAAACGTAGCAGAAATGCCAGGCTGTTAATGTATACTATGAATAGTTGTGGACCCAACATTGATCTGTATGGAACTCCACTAGTCACCATGTGCCAACCTGAGAAAGATTCCTTTATCCCTACTCTGCCTTCTGCCAATCAACTATCTATGCCAATACCTTCCCCCGAACACCGTGGGCTCATACCTTCCCCCAAACACCATGGGCTCATACCTTCCCCCAAACACCATGGGCTCATACCTTCCCCCTAACATCATGGGCTCATACCTTCCCCCTATCACCGTGGGCTCATACCTTCCCCCTAACACCATGGGCTCATACCTTCCCCCTAACATCATGGGCTCATACCTTATTTAGCAGCCCCCTGTGCCGCACCCTGACAAAGGTCTTCTGGAAATCTACACAGATAAAATATACTCGCTCTTTGTCTAATTGCTCATCACCTCCTCAAAAGAATTCTAACAGATTTGTCAGGCATGCCCTCCCCCAACAAAACTGTGCTGACTCGGCCCTATTTGACCATGCGCTTTCAAGTACGCTGCAATCCCACCAATAATAATGGACTCTAAAATCTTACCAATGACTGAGGTCAGGCAACTTCCTCTGGCAGTTCATTCCATAAAAGACCCACTCTGTAAAAGAGTTGCCCCTCATGTCCTTTTTGCTCACCTTCAAAGTATGCCCCCGAGTGTTGAACTGCACCCCCCCCCCCCCCCGCCTTTCTAGGGAAAAGATCCTTGCTATTCACCTTGTCAAAGTTTATTTGAAACCTGTTGGACTATAACCTGGTGTTGTGTGATTTTTAACTTTGTCCAACCCAGTCCAACACTGGCACCTCCACATCACCTGTTATCAATGCCCTTTATGCTTTTATAAACCTCCTATACTGCAGAGGAAAAAAAGCTCCAGCCTGTCTTTACAACTCAAACTCTCCATTCCCAGCAACATCCTGGTATATCTTTTCTGAACCCTCTTCAAATAAGTAGTATTCCTCCTGTAGCAGGGTGATCAGAAGTGCACACAGTTCTCCAGAAGAAGCCTCACCAAAGTCCTGTACAACCTCAACCTGAGCAATGATGGCAAGCTTGCTAAACATCTTCTTAACCCCCTGGTCTACCCGTGATGCAAATTTCAAGGAATTATGTACACCTGAACCCCTAGGTCTCTCTGTTCTATAACTCTACCCAGGGCCCTATCTGTTAATCATATAAGTTTTTTTGTTTGTTTTACCAAAATGCAACACCTTACATTTATCCAAATTAAACGCCATTGGCCTCTCCTTCGCCCATTGACCCAATTGATCACAATCCCTTTATAATCTTAGACAACCTTCTTCACTGTCCATTATACCGCCAATTTTGGTGTCATCTGCAAACTTATCCACCATTACTGCTAAATTCGCATTCAAATCATTTACATAAATGACAAACGTGGAGCCAACCGATCCCTGCGGAACCCCCGACTCAGAGCATGTTAGGATTAGGTAAAGTTTTGGATATGTTCAGATGGTTGAGAATAGGAAACAGGAGAGATTTGGAAACATTGAGCCATAGAAGTTAACAGGGGTATGGACGTGGCTTTCAACAAAGTAATGAAAAGCTCAAAACAGCAAACAACAGCCTGTTCTGCAAGACCTATTCACAGAGCTTGCTGAATATTTGGGGAAAAAACAAATGCAAGGTCTCCCTGCATTCTGAATTATGCATCAAATCAAACCATACTCTGACCTGGACAGTCTACTCTTGGCTCAGGACTCTTGTGGAGGTTCTCAGTGTATCTGTTTCAATATTACAGTATTAAACTGGGCTAGTCTGGCACTCTCCTTCTTGAAACCAGCGTGTATTATTTTTAATTCCTGTTGGACAACTCATCCTTTCATGAAGCTCAACTCAAGGAACAGCACCTCCTCTTCAGCAGTATACAACCTCTCAGTCTCAACATTGTTCAAAACTTCCTCTCTGAGTCACCACTCCCAGTTTCTCAGACAACAGACAACAGAAGCTATTTCTACTGGTTCAGGAAGGTTGGACTGGGGAGATGGCCTAATATTGCAGAAGTGAAACGAGGAAACACATCCACACACAAAGGGTGGGTAAAAGTTTGGAACTTTCTTCTGAGAAAAGTGATTGATGCTGGATCAGATGTCAATTTCAAAACGTTGAGACTGAAAGGTATTTTGTTAATCAAAGGTGTTAAGGGATATGGAGAGAGGCATGAATGTAGTTAGAGGGCCCCATGTTCCAAACAACAGTTAGCAAAAATTCTGTAGCTGCCACTCCCACTTCCTCACCACCCATCTTTCATTTCTTTACTTGTCCTGTTCCCATCCCCTTTTGCCTCGTGCTCTCATTTCTTTTTCCATGAATAAAACAGTCTGGAAGTGAAATGAAAGCTGGTCTTAATAAAATACACAAAACTGTCATCAATTGTTGTTGTTTTTAGGGAAAAAAATCTGCCATCCTTACCTGGTATGGCCTACATCTGACTCCAGCCCCACAGCAATGTGACTGACTCTTAACTGCCCCCTGGATAATTAAAGCCAGCTTAGTTAGTAACATCCACAGCTCTTGAAAGAGATTTTTGAAAATATCTTGAAATTTCAGATGGACATGGAAGGAATATTATCAGCAAGGAGTGTACTGAGATGTGGAAGCTAAATATAAATCTATCATCAAAATGTGGGAAAGTTGGAGTCTACAGCAATTAATATCTGAAGAGCACTGCTAAGAGTAAGTTGTGAGGAACTGTTTACGGTGGCAGGAGGTCAGTAACTAGAGGGAGTCAGATATTGGACAAATGACAAAAGACCCAGAGAGAGAGGTGATATTGTGTTTTAATGCAGTGAGTTACATGATCAGACCACACTGTTGATGGTAGTGACAGCAGCAGGTTTTAAAGTGACTTTCAGAAGATAGTTTATGAAACACTTTTTGGTGAGAAAATCTGAAAGACTACGGGGAAGAGTGGATACTTGGGGCCAATTGCTTGATTCATTCAGACCTAGTAGAGGCATGAAGGTCTGCTCCAATACTGTATCACTTCCTTCATTAGTTTGATGACCAATTTCAATAATGTCTGTATGCCCTTGTACAATTATTTCCACACCCTCCAAGCCTGCCTCGCATTCCTTAGTTATTTAGTCATGATCTCAAGAGATTGACCAGTTATACCATTAACCCTTTGAGTACCATTAACAAACTTAAGCGTCTGATTGATGGATCAGTGATCTGAAATAGGATACTTATCTTTAAACTGAATAAATTCGTAAGCATGCAGGTTGCAATAAAAGGTTCACATATGGAGGAATATTACAATCACTATACTAGAGCCTGCACCTCCAAGCAAGACATGCATTGATACATCACCTTTCACAACTCCAAATGGTATGAAGCACTTCTGTTGTGTAGTTACTCTTGTAAAGTAGCAATGGCAGCTTGTCAATTTGTAAGATCACAAAGCAATGATATATTAGTGACCAGACAATCTGCTTATGGTAATGTTTTTGAGAGATAAATATTGACAGTAATGGGAAATTGCATAGCCTCATTATTTGTTTGTTCATGCTTAGCTTTACTGATCAGCAGCTACCGACTGGTCAGCATCAGCTGGTAAAACCCAGTGCCCACCTGTCAAGGCAGACAGGATTTCGGTTTCACACAGCAATTGTCTTATCGCTGATCTAAGCTGATTACAAATTGCTACATTGACCTCAATTTGCTTACTGATGTGTATTTGTTCACACATAATCCATTAGCGTTGAAAAGAATTGCACATAAAGCAAATAGCTAATATTTCTTTGCAAGTTTCATTTACTAATGGAGTTTTACGTCCAAGGCATTGTGTTTAAACATTTAAAACTATGTATCGGTACCACTAAGTGAAGTCTTTCTCAGAGCTCAGTTTCAAATACAGTGTTTACTCTATGCCACCTATAAATTAATCTACTCATGGCTTACGCAAATTACAGTCTACCTATGTCTTATAATTCCTTACAGTTCTGAGGAAGGATCACTGGACCCAAAACATTAACTCTGATTTCTCTCCAAAGATGCTGCCAGACCTGCTGAGCTTTTCCAGCAATTTCTATTTTTGATCCTTACAATTAGTAATTTACTTTGTCATAATATTATGACTTGACATCATATTCATTACCTTTACATCTTGTGATAGACGTAAATGATTTGGACGAAGGTGTAGTTTGCCTCATTAGCAAGTTTTCAGATTAGCAATGCAGGTCAGTAGAGTGGTCAAGCATGCATAAGGCATGCTTTCCTTCATCAGACGGGGTACAAGAGTTGGCAGGTCATATTGCAACATGTATAAGACTTTGGTTCAGCCACATTTGGAATACTGCGTGCAGTGGCAGTTCCTGAGGATGTATGGAGGGCACTAGCTATGAAGAGAGGTTGAGTAGATTAGGATTATTTTCATTGGAAAGAAGGCAGTTGAGGGGGGAACCTGATTGAGGCCTTCAAAATCATGATAGAGTTAGACAGAGTGGATAGCAAGAAACTTTTTCTCAGAATGGAGGACTCAATTACTAGGGGTCACGAGGGGAAATGTTTAGGGGAGATATGCGTGGAAAGTTCTTTACGCAGAGGGTGCTAGGTGCATGGAACTCTTTGCCAGCGAAGGTGGTAGAGGCGGGAATGTTAGCGCCATTTAAGATATATCTAGACAGATACATGAATGGGCATGGGGATACAGATCCTCAGAAAATAGGCAGCAGGTTTAGATTGAGGATCTGGATCGACACAGGCCTGGAAGGATGAAGGGCCTGTTCCTGTGCTGTAAGGTTCTTTGTTCTTAATGTAGTATAGCATTCCAAGGTATTTCACTCAGGGTAACTTAACAAAATTAAACAGCAGGTCACATAATGAAATATTGCAGATAGCTGATGACAAAAACGTGGTCAAAGAGGCAGGCTTTAAGCAGCAAAGGGAGGTAGAGACAGGGTTACGGAGGCAGTGCTGAGATGGGGAAAGCTTGAGTGGTCCAAAAGGCCAGAATTGGAAGCTCAGCAAGCTCTCTGATGATAGAAGGGGAATACTAAAAATCAGGGTTACGATCATACAGTAATACAGTAATACAGCACGGAAACAGACTCTTCGGTCCAACTAGTCAATGCTGATCAATTTATCCAGATTGAATTTCAATTCCAGCCTCGGGCGACTGACTGTGTGGAGTTTGCACATTCTCCCAGTGTTTGCGTGGGTTTCCTCCGGGTGCTCCAGTTTCCTCCCACAGTCCAAAGATGTGCAGGTTAGATAAATTGGCTGTGCTAAATTTCCCTTAGTGTTAGGTGCATTAACCAGAGGGAAGTGGGACTGGGTGGGTTACTCTTCGGAGGGCCGGTGTGGACTGGTTGGGCCGAAAGGCCTGTCTCCACACTGTCGGGAATCTAATCTAATCTAATCTAAAAACTCCATCTGCCATTTTTCTAGCCCATTGATCCATTTGATCAAGATCCCTTTGTAATCTTTGAAAACCTGCTTCACTGTCTACTATGCCATGAATTCTGGTGACATCCGCAAACATACTAACCATGCTTTCTATATTCACATCCAAATCATTGACATCAATGACCAACAAAAGAAGACCTAGCACCGATCCCTGTGGAACACCGCTGGCCACAGGCCTTCAGTCTGAAAAGCAACCCTCCACCCACCACTCTCTATCTCCTGCTGTTAAGCCAATTACGTATTCAACTGACAAACTCACTCTGAATCCCATGTGGCCTAACTTTACTAATTAGTCTGCCATGCGGAACCTTGTCAAAGGCTTTACTAAAATCCAAATAAACAATGTCTATTGCTCTGCCCTCATCAATCTTTTTGGTAACTTCCTCAAAAAGCTCAATCAAGTTTCAGAGAGATAATTTTCCTCGCACAAAACTGTGCGGACTATCCTTAATCAATTTTTGCCTCTCCCAACAAATCCCAGAATTTCTGCCCAATGAATGGAATGGAGCAGGGCAGCTGGTCACTAGCACTGAACATCCTGGGAGCAGTTTGTGTTGGATTAAACAGTACACAGTGTCAGATACTTCACACCAGTATTCAGGATCAGTGCACGTGAAGTAAGGTGCTGTATTTCTGATGGTCAGGAAAAGTCCATACTGTCTTTGGATTCATCCAAACTGTTAAATATAAACAGCAAGCGCTCTGGATTCTTCCAGACGTCTCCCAGAACATTCCCAAAGTAAGGATCCTGATCCAGTGTCAGGTTCATGCAGCGATATGAATGAAAAGGATAAGAACGTTAAAGGATGAGAAACCAAGGCATGGTTACAGCCAATTTGAACAAAAGAGCTGAATTCCAGAGGTGAGGTGAAAGTGACTGTCCCTGACATAGTTGCTGCATTTGACCAAGTGTGGCATCGAAGAGTCCTAGCAAAACTGGAATCACTGGGAATCAGGGAAATACTTGTTGCTGGATCATATCTGGCACATAGGAAGATGGTTGTTGGATGTCAGTCATCTCAGCTCCAGGACATCCCTGCAAGAGTCCCTCAGGGCATGGACCTAGACCCAAACCCCTTCAGCTGCTTCATCAATGACCTTCCCTCCATCATAAGGGCAGAAGTGGGGATGATTGCACAATGCTCATCACCATTCGCGACTCCTCCGGTACTGAAGCAGTCCATATTCAAATGCAACATTATCTGACAATATCCACATTTGGGCTGACAGGTGATAAATAAAATACATGCCAGCCATGTCAATTTTGAATGAGAAAGAACTTAACCATCATCCTTTGACATTCAATGGTGTTTTCATTCCTGACACTTCCATCAATCTTCTCAGGGTTACCATTGATCAGAAACTGAACTGGACTAGTCATATAGGTACTGTGACAACAAGAGCAGGTCAGAGACTAGGGATCTTACAGCAACCCAGCATTCCACCTCCCCAAAGTCTGTCCATCATCTACAAGGCAAAAGTCAGGAGTGTGATGGAATACTCCCCACTCGCCTAAAATGGGTGCAGCTCCGACAACACTCAAGAAGCTTGACACCATCCAGGACAAAGCAGCCACTTGATTAGCTCCACACCCACAAACATCCACTCCCTCTACCACCAACGCTCAGTAGCAGCAGTAAATACTGTCTACAAGATGCAAGGCAGAAATTCACCAAAGATCCTCAGACAGAACCTTCCAAACCCATGATCATTTCCATCTAGAACGACAAGGGAAGGCATGGGATCACCAGCCCCTGCAAGCTCCCCCACAAGCCACTCACCATCCTGACTTGGAAATATATCGCCACTCCTTTAGTGTTGCTGGGTCAATATTCTGAAACTCCCTCTGTGAAGGCATTGTGGGCCTATCAACCCCACATGGACTGCAGCAGTTCAAAAAGACAGCTCAGCACCACCTTCGACGACAACACAGTCGGCTTGAAAGTTGACTAATGTCCACATCCCATGAGTGAATAAAGAAGTCAGGAATGAGGCTGATTTCATAATGTTCAGCACCATTCGCTGCTCTTCTAATAGGGTGCAGCTCCTACCAGACTGACCAGGATCTAGAAAACATGATATCTAACTAACATCTCAAAAAAGAGACATCTCAATCTTCCTGCTTTGCCCTCCTCCTTGCTGAGCTCTTACTGATACTTTTATTGACCAGAAACTGAACTGGATGGGGTAGGTTAGTAAGACCAGGGCAGAAATGTATCAGCATTCCTTCACTGGGCAACAATCCTGGAATTCCCTCCCTAAGGACATTGTGGGTCTAACCACAGCACATGGACTGTAGCAGTTCAAGAAGGCAGCTCATCCCCACCTTCTCAAGGGATGGATAAGAGCTGCTGGTCCATCCAACATACACCATTTACAAACTTTTTTATTTAAAATGGCCAAATGTTTGGTCAAAGAAGCAAATTTTAAGGAGAGTGTGAATGGTGGAGAGAGTTGGAGAGATTTAGCAAGAGATTCCCAGACTTTAGGTGTAGAAATTATAATCAGGTCTGCACAAGATAGCAGAATATGAGTTAGCTGGGAGAGAGAACTGGGTAGACTTTGACAAGGGGTACGTTTGCTGACAGACAGGACAGGAATAAGGTGTGACAGAAAAACCACTGCAGGAAATAGGTGTTGATTTTACTGAACAGCTGGCATGTAACAAAGAAAGTTCTAGAATCGGGGTGTGCACCTGGAGTTAATCAGCTTCTGGTCTGATTTTAAAATTCTGCAATCCAGTTCATACACAGCTGATTTCATAAAAAAGATCAAACAGCAAGAGGAATGCACTTGTGTGGGAGCACATCGCAGTCTCAGAATTAAGGGACACCAACTGAAGACTGGAGTTTGGAGTTTTTGGAACTCATTGCCACAGAGAGCTGTGGGGGTAGAGTCCAGGTGTAGATTTAAGGCCGAGATCGATAGATTCTTGTTCAGTCGGGAAATCAAGGGTTACAGGGAAAGAGCAGGAAAGTGGATGTGAGAAGTGTCAGATCAGCCACGTTCCTATTGAATGGGCCGAGTGGCCTTCTCCTGTTCCTATTTCTTATGATGTTAAAGCAAAGTTGCTATTGCATGTAGTTAGATTGAGAGAGTGTAAATGAACAAAGTCAGCTTGGCCTCCTATCACGTGAAGATGTGATTCCCAGTCCAGTAACCTGCTGATTACAGCTAAAATGCTCCCTTACAACCTGACCTGCAGATATTTTTAATCCTTTTCCAGTTAGCAGAGTGTAGATAACATTCAATCTTATCTATCACTGGCCAATTATTACCATAAAGCACGTGAAGCTATCTGGTTTCTGAACCTTCTACCCAATTCAGAGAGAAAGGTGGGATTAGAGATTTGGAAAAGTCAATCCCTGCTCAAATGAAAGACACATGAGTGATCACAGAAGAATAATAAATACACCCCACCATTGCACATAATCTGCGTAAATGTTTAATCATTCTGTTAGTCCTTTAGTGTTCTCCTAAGAGACAAAAGTATTACATTTTTCCATGCAAAATCTTGCTTCAACCGAACTTACCACAGAATGGGCCACTACCCAAGACCAAACTGCTGCATAGTCACTCCTCTGTCAGCCCCCCACCCCCAAGCCTGTCACCAAGATCTGTGTGAACATGTCCATTGTATGTGTTTCCTCCTGTTCTTGTTTCACAGTGTTCAGCCATGGACTTGAACTGACCCAACTTTATAGATAAAATACTGCAGGGTATTTGATGTTGCCTGGATGGCTGATGAGTAGACTCTCCTGCTCTGACTGCCAGGAGGGATGGCACGGTGGCTCAGTGGTGAGAATTGCTGCCACACAGCGCCAGGGATCCGGGTTTGATTCCACCCTTGGGCGACTGACTGGGTGGAGTTTGCACACATTCTCCCTGTGTCTGCATGGATTTCCTCCCACAGTCCAAAGATGCGGAGGTTAGATGGATTGGCCATCCTAAATTGCCCAGCGTGTCCATGGATATGTGGTTTAGGTGGATTAGCCATAGGAAATACAGGGTTAGATTGGAGGGTAGGGGGTGGTCTGGGTGGGATGCCCTTTGGAGGCTTGGTCTGGACTCGATGGGCTGAATGGCCTGCTTCCAGACTGTAGCAATGCTGTCTATGATTGATCAACAACTTGGTTGGCCATATATGAATGTACTTTCTATGGCCTGACAAACCCTGGTGTGGCAATTGAACCAAGCGCTTCTTCCCCAGGGGTAACTACGTATCCCTTGCACCAGACTACCTGTAGAAAATTACCCTGACCCACTGGTTATATCCTTTCATCAAACATGGAGTGGTGGGGCAGGATTACAAGCTCCTGTCAATGACATTCTCAGAATATTGACTGCACTTGACAAATCACCATCTGCATAAATATCAACTAGCTAACAAACAGAGATTTTTCACACAAACTGCACGAGAAACAGAACCCACTCCTCCCTGTCTGGTAATTCTGACTGTGCCTCCACCCAAGGGAAAAACACTGTCAATCTAGAAACAACAACATGCATTTTTAAGGAGCATTTAACACCCAAAGATATCCCAAAGCACTTCACATCAACATAATCAAATCCCCAATTTCAAACTAGGTCCAAACATTACACTGTCTCTGACCCACTCCAATTGCTCCTGATGGAGGGCAGCTCAGTGATATGTCAGGCAGGACAGAGCGACCAAGACAAATTTCACAGGAAATGGACTGAATGCTCAAAAAGCACACCAAATAAAGAGACTCAGGCTTCAACAACTGAAAACAAATGGATGAGTGAGATTAAAATAAATTCAGAGCCCAGCCAATTGAGCATCTTGGACACTGGATATTAAAGTCAAAAGTACAGCAGGTCAGGCAGCATCCGAGGAGCAGGAAATTCAATGTTTCGAGCATAAGCCCTTCATCAGGAATGTGTTGATTCTCCTGGTCCTCAGATGCTGCCTGACCTGCTGTGCTTTTCCAGCATTACACTCTCAACTCTGATCTCCAGCATGTGCAGTCCTCACTTTATCCCACTGGATATTAAACATCATTAGATACATCAGTCAGACTGGGATCACATCGGGATCAGACCCAGAGACCGGGATCAGACCCAGGGACCGGGATCAGAGCCAGGGACCGGGATCAGGCCCGGGGACCGGGATAAGACCAGGATCAGACCCAGGGACCAGGATTACACCAGGATCAGACCCAGGGACCAGGATTACACCAGGATCAGACCCAGGGACCGGGATTAGACCAGGATCAGACCCAGGGACCAGGATTAGACCCAGGGACCGGGATCAGACTCGGGGACCGGGATCAGACCAGGATCAGACCCAGGGACCAGGATTAGACCAAGATCAGACCCAGGGACCGGGATTAGACCAGGATCAGACCCAGGGACCAGGATTAGACCCAGGAACCGGGATCAGACCCAGGGACCGGGATCAGACTCAGGGACCAGGATTAGACCAGGATCAGACCCAGGGACCGGGATTAGACCCAGGGACCGGGATCAGACTCAGGAACCGGGATTAGACCAGGATCAGACCCAGGGACCGGGATTAGACCAGGATCAGACCCAGGGACCGGGATCAGACCCAGGGACCGGGATTAGACCAGGATCAGACCCAGGGACCGGGATCAAAATCAGGGACCAGGATCAGACCCAGGGACCGGGATCAGACTCAGGGACCAGGATTAGACCAGGATCAGACCCAGGGACCGGGATTAGACCCAGGGACCGGGATCAGACCAGGATCAGACCCAGGGACCGGGATCAGACCAAGATCAGACCCAGGGACCGGGATCAGACCCAGGGACCGGGATTAGACCAGGATCAGACCCAGGGACCGGGATCAGACTCAGGGACCGGGATTAGACCAGGATCAGACCCAGGGACCGGGATCAGACCCAGGGACCGGGATTAGACCAGGATCAGACCCAGGGACCGGGATCAGACCAAGATCAGACCCAGGGACTGGGATCAGACCCAGGGACCGGGATTAGACCAGGATCAGACCCAGGGTCCGGGATCAGACTCAGGGACCGGGATTAGACCAGGATCAGACCCAGGGACCGGGATCAGACTCAGGGACCGGGATTAGACCAGGATCAGACCCAGGGACCGGGATCAGACTCAGGGACCGGGATTAGACCAGGATCAGACCCAGGGACCGGGATCAGACCCAGGGACCGGGATTAGACCAGGATCAGACCCAGGGACCGGGATCAGACTCAGGGACCGGGATTAGACCAGAATCAGACCCAGGAACCGGGATCAGACCCAGGGACCGGGATCAGACTCAGGGACCGGGATTAGACCAGGATCAGACCCAGGGACCGGGATCAGACCCAGGGACCAGGATCAGACCCAGGGACCGGGATTAGACCAGAATCAGACCCAGGGACCGGGATCAGACCCAGGGACCGGGATTAGACCAGAATCAGACCCAGGAACCGGGATCAGACCCAGGGACCGGGATTAGACCAGGATCAGACCCAGGGACCGGGATCAGACCCAGGGACCGGGATTAGACCAGGATCAGACCCAGGGACCGGGATCAGACTCAGGGACCGGGATTAGACCAGGATCAGACCCAGGGACCGGGATCAGACCCAGGGACCAGGATCAGACCCAGGGACCGGGATTAGACCAGAATCAGACCCAGGGACCGGGATCAGACCCAGGGACCGGGATTAGACCCAGGGACCGGGATTAGACCAGGATCAGACCCAGGGACCGGGATCAGACTCAGGGACCGGGATTAGACCAGAATCAGACCCAGGAACCGGGATCAGACCCAGGGACCGGGATTAGACCAGGATCAGACCCAGGGACCGGGATCAGACCCAGGGACCGGGATTAGACCAGAATCAGACCCAGGGACCGGGATCAGACCCAGGGACCGGGATCAGACCCAGGGACCGGAATCAGACTCAGGGACCGGGATCAGACTCAGGGACCGGGATTAGACCAGGATCAGACCCAGGGACCGGGATCAGACGCAGGGACCGGGATCAGACTCAGGGACCGGGATTAGACCAGGATCAGACCCAGGGACCAGGATCAGACTCAGGGACCGGGATCAGACTTAGGGACCGGGATCAGACTCAGGGACCGGGATCAGACCAGGATCAGACCCAGGGACCGGGATCAGACCCAGGGACCGGGATTAGACCAGGATCAGACCCAGGGACCGGGATCAGACCCAGGGACCGGGATTAGACCAGGATCAGACCCAGGGACCGGGATCAGACCCAGGGACCGGGATTAGACCAGGATCAGACACCCCCCCCAGCCCCGCTCTGACCTGCTCGGTTGCCCGGGGGCAGTAGGAGATCAGCACGAGGCAGCTCAGGATGTTACAGGCGAGCCCGAGGAGGGTGATGCTGTTCGGGGCCACCCAGGGCGGTACTCTGTCCAGGAGCCAGGCCCAGTACCGCTGCAGGGGCGGCTCGAGCAGGGAGCGGCCCGCCGCCCGGTACCGGTGATCCGACAACCGCTTCAACTGCGCCTCGCTCAGCGGCTGCAGCAGCCGCGCCATCGCCCGGACCCGGCTCCCGGCCCCACCGCCCGCCAATCCAGGCTCCCGGCTCCGACAGGCACGGCCCAGGGGAGCGGTTAGGCCCGGGGTGGGGGGTAAGAGGAGGGAGGGGCGGGGTCTGGGCTGAAGGGCGGGACCTGAGTGGGCGGAGGCCAGGGGCGGGGCCTGGGGAACGGTCGGGACCAGGACGGAGGGGTGTGGCCTGAGGGGGCGTTGGCCAGGGGGCGGGGCCTGGGGGAATGGGCGTGGCCTGGGGCGGGGGTGGGGCTCTGTGGCAGAGGGCGGGACCAAGTGGGTGGGGAGCGACCTGAATGGGCGGAGACCAGAGGCGGGGCCATGGGCGGGGCCTGGGGCGGGGCCTGGGCTGGGATTCCGGGAAGGGTAGGCACCTGGAGGGGCGGGGCAATGGGTGGGTGATGGGTGTGAAGGCAGCATCCAAGGGGCAGGATAATCGACGTTTCGGGCAAAAGCCCTTCATCAGGAATAAAGGCAGAGAACCTGAAGGATGGAGTCTGCTTTATTCCTGATGATGTGGAGATGCTGGTGTTGGACTGGGGTGGACAAAGTTAAAAATCACACAACACCAGGTTATAGTCCAACAGGTTTAATTGGAAGCACTAGCTTTCGGAGCACTGCCCCTTCATCAGGTGGTTGTGGAGGGCTCGATCGTAACACAGAATTTATAGCAAAAATTTACAGTGTGATGTAACTGAAATTATACATCGAAAAATTGATTGTTAAGCCTTTCATCCATTCGAATACAGTGATAGTTTCACTTCTGTTTTCATTGGAGAGAAGAAGGTTGAGAGGTGACTTAATAGAGACATATTTAAGATAATCAGAGGGTTAGATAGGGTGGATAGGGAGAGCCTTTTTCCAAGTATGGGGACAGTGAGCACGAGGGGGCTTAGCTTTAAATTGAGGGGTGATAGATATAAGGCAGATGTCAGAGGTAGTATCTTTACTCAGAGAGAAGTAAAGGTATGGAATGCTTTGCCTGCAAAGGTAGTAGATTCGCCAACTTTAAGTACATTTAAGTCATTTTTGGACAAGCAGATGGACATACATGGAATAGTGTAGGTGGGATGGGCTTCAGATTGGTATGACAGGTTGGCGCAACATCGAGGGCCGAAGGGCCTGTACTGCGCTGTAGTGTTCTATGTTCTAAGTTCTTTCATGTGTAAATCACAAAACCATTTTTTTTAAAGTTGCATTCTCGGGTTAGCTGTTAACAATGGTGATAGCTAGACAATATGTTGAAGGTAAAAACAATGACTGCAGATGCTGGAAACCAGATTAGTGGTGCTGGGAGAGCACAGCAGTTCAGGCAGCATCCAAGTAGCTTCGAAATCGACGTTTCGGGCAAAAGCCCTTCATCAGGAATAAAGGCAGTGAGCCTGAAGCGTGGAGAGATAAGCTAGAGGAGGGTGGGGATGGGGAGAAAGTAGCATGGAATACAATGGGTGAGTGGGGGAGGGGATGAAGGTGATAGGTCAAGGAGGAGAGGGTGGAGTGGATAGGTGGAAAAGAAGATAGGCAGGTAGGACAAGTCCGGACAAGTTATGGGGACAGTTACTGAGTTGGAAGTTTAGAATTAGGGTGAGGTGGGGGCAGGGGAAATGAGGAAACTGTTGAAGTCCACATTGATGCCCTGGGGTTGAAGTGTTCCGAGGCGGAAGATGAGGCGTTCTTCCTCCAGGCGTCTGGTGGTGAGGGAGCAGCGGTGAAGGAGGCCCAGGACCTCCATGTCCTCGGCAGAGTGGGAGGGGGAGTTGAAATGTTGGGCCACGGGGCGGTGTGGTTGATTGGTGCGGGTGTCCCGGAGATGTTCCCTAAAGCGCTCTGCTAGGAGGCGCCCAGTCTCCCCAAAATAGAGGAGACCATAAATGCTTTCACCATGGATATCCAATCCCTCTATACCTCCATCCGGCATGACCAGGGCCTCCAAGCCCTCCGTTTTTCCTCTCCAGAAGTCCCCAACAGTACCCTTCCATCGACACTCTCATTCGTTTGGCCGAACTGGTCCTCACCCTTAACAATTTCTCCTTTGAATCCTCCCACTTCCTCCAGACCAAAGGGGTAGCCATGGGCACACGTATGGGCCCCAGCTATGCCTGTCTCTTTGTTGGCTACGTAGAGCAGTTGATCTTCCGTAATTACACGGCACCACTCCCCACCTCTTCCTCCGCTACATTGATGACTGCATTGGCGCCACCTTATGCTCCCGCGAGGAGGTTGAGCAATTCATCAACTTCACCAACACATTCCACCCTGACCTTAAATTTACCTGGACCATCTCTGACACCTCCCTCCCCTTCCTGGACCTCTCCATCTCCATTAATGACGACCGACTTGACACTGACATTTTTTACAAACCCACCGACTCCCACAGCTACCTGGATTACACCTCTTCCCACCCTACCTCTTGCAAAAATGCCATCCCGTATTCCCAATTCCTCCACCTCCGCCGGATCTGCTCCCAGGAGGACCAGTTCCACCACAGAACACACCAGATGGCCTCCTTCTTTAGAGACCGCAATTTCCCTTCCCACGTGGTTAAAGATGCCCTCCAACGTATCTCGTCTACATCCCGCACCTCCGCCCTCAGACCCCACCCCTCCAATCGTAACAAGGACAGAACGCCCCTGGTGCTCACCTTCCACCCTACCAACCTTCACATAAACCAAATCATCCGCCGACATTTCCGCCACCTCCAAACAGACCCCACTACCAGGGATATATTTCCCTCCCCAACCCTTTCCGCCTTCCGCAAAGACTGTTCCCTCCGCGACTACCTGGTCAGGTCCACGCTCCCAAACAACCCACCCTCCAATCCTGGCACTTTCCCCTGTCACCGCAGGAACTGTAAAACCTGCGCCCACACCTCCTCCCTCACCTCTATCCAAGGCCCTAAAGGAGCCTTCCACATCCATCAAAGTTTTACTTGCACATCCACTAATATCATTTACTGTATCCGTTGCTCCCAATGCGGTCTCCTCTACATTGGGAAGACTGGGCGCCTCCTAGCAGAGTGCTTTAGGGAACATCTCCGAGACACTCGCACCAATCAACCACACCGCCCCGTGGCCCAACATTTCAACTCTCCCTCCCACTCAGCCGAGGACATGGAGGTCCTGGGCCTCCTTCACCACCGCTCCCTCACCACCAAATGCCTGGAGGAAGAACGCCTCATCTTCCGCCTCGGAACACTTCAACCCCAGGGCATCAATGTGGACTTCAACAGTTTCCTCATTTCCCCTTCCCCCAACTCACCCCAGTTCCAAACTTCCAGCTCAGCACTGTCCCCAAGACTTGTCCTACCTGCCTATCTTCTTTCCCACCTATCCACTCCACCCTCCCCCCCCGACCTATCACCTTCATCCCCGCCCCCACTCACCTATTGTACTCCATGCTACTTTCTCCCCACCCCACCCTCCTCTAGCTTATCTCTCCATGCTTCAGGCTCTCTGCCTGTATTCCTGATGAAGGGCTTTTGCCCGAAACGTCGATTTTATTGCTCCTCGGATGCTGCCTGAACTGCTGTGCTCTTTCCAACACCATTAATCCAGAATCTGGTTTCCAGCATCTGCAGTCATTGTTTTTACCCGATAGGTATGAAGGGCTGTGTCTGGGGAAATGGGCATGTCCTGGGAATGAGGGGGGGGGCCTGGTGTGAGGGGCGTGCTGTGGGAGAGGGTGGGACATGGTGTGATGGGACGTGGCCCAGAAGGAGTGGGCAGGACCAGGTGTCATGTGGCAGGGCTCTGAGGTGGAAAGGACAGGTCCAGGTGTGATGGGTGGGGCTAGTGGGAGAGGGCAGTGCCTGGAGTGAGGGCACTGCTTGGGAAGAGACAGGCCCCTGAGGGCTGGGTCACAGAGTCATACAGCAGGGAAACAGACCAGGTCCAAACCAGTCCATGCTGACCATGTTCCCAAACTAAACTAGTTCCACCTCCTGCTCCTGGCCCATATTCCTCCAAACATTTCCTTTTCATGGACTACTCCAAATGTCTTTTAAATTTGTAACTTTACCTGCATCCACCACTTCCTCAGGAAGTTCATTCCAAATGCTAACCATCTCTGTGTAATAAAATTGCCCCCAATGTCTTGTTTAAATCTCTCTCCTCTCGCGAACAATACAGCGCAGAACAGGCTCTTCAACGCTTGATGTTGTGCAGACCTGTGAACTAATCTAAGCCCATCACCCTACACTATCCCATCATCATCCATGTGCTTATCCAAGGACTGTTTAAATACCCCGAAAGTGGCTGAGTTAACTACAATAGCAGGTAGGGCATTCCACGCCCTTACCACTCTCTGATTAAAGAACCTGCCTCTGACACCTGTCTTAAATCTATCACCCCTCAATTTGCAGCAATGCCCCTCATACAAGCCAATGTCATCATCCTGGGAAAAAGACTCTCACTGTCCATCCTATCTAATCCCTCTGATCATCTTGTGTGTCCCTATCAAATCCCCTCTTAGCCTTCTTCTCTCCAACGAGAACAGACTGAAGTCCCTCAGCCTTTCCTCATAAGACCTTCCCTCCAGACTAGAAAACATTCCTGGTAAATCTCCTCTAAACCTTTTCTAATACTTCCACATCCTTCCTGTAATGGGGCAACCAGAACTGTACATAATATTCCAAGTGTGGCCGCACTAGCATTTTATATAGTTGCAGCATGACATCAATGGCTCTGGAACTCCATCCTTCTACCAATAAAACCTAACACACCTTCTTAATAGCACTATCAAGCTGGGTGGCAACTTTCAGGGATCTATATACGTGGACCACAAGATCCCTCTACACATCCACACTACCAAGAATCTTTCCATTGACCCAATATTCTGCCTTCCTGTTATTCTTCCCAAAGTGAATCACCTTACATTTAGCTGCATTGAACTCCATTTGCCACCTCTCAGCCCAATTCTGCAGTTTATCCAAGTCCCCCTGCAACCTGCAACATTCTTCCACACTGTCCACTGCTCTGCTGACTTTAGTGTCATCTATAAACTTACTAATCCATCCACTTATGCCTGTGTCCAAGTCACTTATAAAAATGACAAACGGCAGTGGTCCCAAAACAGATCCTTATGTCACACCACTAGTAACCGGACTCCAGGCTGAATATTTTCCATCAACCACCACTCACTGCCTTCTTACAGAAAGCCAGTTTCTAATCCAAACTGCTAAATCACCCTCTATCCCATGCCTCCGCAATTTCTCCAAAAGCCTACCATGTGGAACCTTATCAAGGGCTTTACTGAAGTCCATGTACACCACATCAACTGCCCTACCCTCATCTACATGCTTGGTCACCTTCTCAAAAAACTCAGTGAGGTTTGTGAGACATGACCTGCCCTTGATGAAACCTATGTTGACTATCTCCAATCAAATTGTTGCTTGCTAGATGATTATAAATCCTATCTCTTACAAGGCTTTCCAAAACCTTTCTTACTTCAGACGCAAGGCTAACTGGTCTATAATTACCTGGGTCATCTCTACTGCCCTTCTTGAATAAGGGCACAACATTTGCAATCCTCCAGTCCTCCTGAATGAAACCTGTAGACAATGGTGACTCAAATATCAAAGCCAAAGGCTCAGCATCTCCTCCCTAGCTTCCCAGAGAATCCTCAGATAAATCCCATTCAGCCCAGGGGACTTATCTACTTTCACACCTTCAAGAATTGATGACACCTCCTCCTTACTAACCTCAATCCTTTCTAGTCTAATAGCCCGTACCTCCTCTACAATATTCTCCTTTTCCTGAGTGAAAACAGATGAGAAGTATTTGTTTAGCAACTCTCCAATCTCCACAGGTTCCACACACAACTTCCCACTTCTGTCTTTGACTTGCCCTATTCCTACCCTAGTCATCCTTTTATTTCTCACATACCTATACAAAGCTTAAGGTTTCTCCTTTATTCTACCTGCTAAAGACTGCTCATGTCCCCTCCTTGCTCTTCTTAACTCTCTTTAAATCACCTTAAAAATGTGCCCCCTGTCTTGAAATCCCCATCCTAGGGAAAAGACAACTACCATTAACTCTATCGATATTTTATTATTTTATAAACCTTCATTATTTTATAAACCTCTATCAGCTCACCTCTCAACCTCCTACGTTCCAGTCCAGCCTTTCTTTATAACTCAAACCTTCCATACCCAGCAACAGCCTGGTAAATCTTTTCTGGACCCTCTTCAACTTTGATAACATCCTTTCTATAACTGCGTGACCAGAACCAGACACAGTATTCCAGAACAGGCCTCCCCATTGTCCTGTACAACTGCTATACTCAAAGCACTGAGCAATGAAGGCAAATGTGCCAAATGTCTTTTTAACCACCATGAAGATGCAAACTTCAAAGAATTATGCACCTGCACCCATAGGTTCTCTGTTCTGATACACAACACAAGGCTCTACAATTAGTTGTATAAGCCCTATCCTTGCTGTTGTACCAAAATGCAATACCTCACATTTATCCAGATTGAACTCCATCTGTGATGATTATGAATGTCCTATCTCCCCGCTGCAGAAAGGGGAATGGTTTGACTTTCCCTGATTATGCTGCAATATCGGAGGATCTGTTTTGATTTCACATATGTTCCACATTTTTGAATGAGCCGGAATCAGAATTCCTGGCTAGCAATACAGAGCTCAGTTCTAATGGAAAAAAACATAGGAATGGAGAAACAACATGACTGTGATTATCTGACTGTGTCTTGTGAACAAAGGCAAGGTTTCAAAGCTCACCACAGGAACAGGCGGGAGGTTGGGGAGGGAGGGAGGGAGGGAGGGGATGTGCTGGCGGAGTGTTGTGAGGGAACGTTGTGCATTTCTCCGAATGCATTATCTCCCCTATTGCACACCCACTACCTCCATTAGTTCAGATTGGAAATAATGTCAATGATGCAGAGATATGTTAATTTCTGGATTCGGGAATGCTGAAAAAGAATCATCGGGATACCTTATGGAATTGTCAGAGGCTGTAAATTCAATCTGGGACTCCATGTGTGTGAGCGAGTCACTAGTGCTTCCCTTGGAGTACTGCAAGGATTCCAGGTTCCTGTCCACCCCCATCTCCATCTACTATTGGAACTGCACACCAGGACTTGACCTGCCCTTTCCCCACCCTCTGGTTCTGACATCAAACCCCGTTAGTTTCAGGTGGGAGAGACGGCCCTGGATTAATTTAATTGCAGTTTAACTAGTACAGAACCTCACACTGAAGTCCCAAGAAGGGGTTTCTCGTCCTCTTGTATGTGAGCATGCTCCTAGCATGTTGCTTATTTCAAACTAACTCTTTAGTTACAGGACGCAATCAAACAGATTACCATATTTTACCTCAAGAAACAAATTTTCGACAAGATCAAGGTGTAATTCCTGATTTTAATCACTCCACCATTTGTCACTGTCTGCACTTGAAGTTCTGAAATACCCTGTGTAATGGACTAGGCCAGACCACTCGAAATATTCTTAAGCAGGCAGCCCGAGACCATAACTTTACAAATTGTTTTGGTAAGTATACAGTGAAAATTATCTGGAGTAAGTTAGCTAGGTTGACTACTAGATTTTAAAACAAACACAACTTTATTCACAAAATTACACAATGAAACACAAAGAACAGAACAAAGAATCTCTACAGAACTCAGTCTGTCCAAACTAGACCTAATTATGCTGTTCTGAATAAACACAACTTTCCCAATAAGCAAACTCACTTAAAAAACAGTAAAAATGGAACAAATATTTACAGGTTCAGGTTAGAAGGGCAGAAGGAGAGAGAGTTTCGCAACCTGTTTCCACAAAGCTGAACTCCTAACTAGTTCTTGACTGAACTGCTCAGCTAGAGAGCTGATCATTCCCCTTTCATTATACAGGTCACTTCTAAATCATGACCACATTGGCCTGAAGTCTCATCTGTTTACATATAAACAAAAAGCATCTCAACATCCTTTTTCATCTCTGTACCAAACTCAGAGACAGGAGCTGTTTATGGTCCCTCTGAAAAAAACATCAAGGACACAGTAACCTTGAGAAAAGGAACAGCTTTTAGAAACAGAGAGACCAGCTTTGTGACACCTGCCCCACATTCTCTCAACCCCATCTCCTTCATCACACTATTCTTTAACATTGAGGTATTTCCGATGTTGTCATGCACTTAAAGGGAAGGTAAAACTTGAGCCTGAGTGTCCTGGCTCAGAGGTAGGGACATTTCCAGTATACTGCCAGCGACCACTCTTTAACAACTACACGTTTGAACAAGATTTGGTTACTTATCCTAACATCTTATTATTTGGTTCGATGTCTAACTTTGTGAAGTGCCTTGCTGCGTTAAGGAGGCTATGTAAATGCAAATTATTGTTGTGCAGAGTTTCATTCAATTTCTGCATAAATGCTGCACCTCCAGACAATTAGATTGTAAATCATGTTGTAGTGAGTTGACTTGGCTCTAAACATTGGGGTTGGTGATAATATTACTTCCAGTTTACAAGGTTTCTGGCTGAAAGCATCAATCCAGAGATTTGAACACAACGTGTTATCTGAAACCTCAGTTTTGATTTTTATTGTCGCTGTCCTTTCAGTAAACCCCCCCTGACCTGAGTACCGATGGATATGGAAAATCTTATTTGAAGGAGAGCAGAAGGTTTGCTTGAACTGTATTCAACTCTCAACTCTCAACCCATAGCTGCTCACTGGCATTAGGCCAACTAGTCAATTATGGGATCTTGCCTTATTGCAAGAGGCAACTATGTTTGCCTACATCATCACAGTAATTGGGCTTTGCCACTGATGCTCACACTCAGCTGGTTGTTTCATTGAGACTTAGAAGAGACCACTGGATGATTACTTGGATATATATATATATATATAACATACAGGGGAGGCAGGAGATTGGCACTGGGTAATCAAATTGGTATGGGCATGATGGATTGAATAGCCTCCTACTGGGCCATAACAACAACACACTTTAGGAAAGAGTCTCCTGTTTCTGCATCTGTTCTCAGCAGCTCAGTGAGAAGGTGTGTGATCAGATTCCAAGCATTGTTCACTCAGAATGGATCCCCATGTATTCTCCAGGCTCTGAATCCAAAACAACCCAAGTTAAAGGATCTCCAGGATTGTTGTTCTTCGTATTCATTCAAGGATGTAGACGTCCTTTAGGGAGGGAAAGCTGCTGTCCTTACCTTCAATGTGGCCAATTCTTAACTGCTCTCTGGGCAGTTAGGGATGGACAATATATAATGGCCTGGCTGGTAGTGTCCAGCTCCCGTGAACGAACAATAACAAATTAAGGCTGGACAATAAATGCTGGCCCAGCCAGTGACATCCACATCCCGTGAAGTAATATATTCATTACCTGTCCCAAGCTAACCCTTGAGAAGGTGGTAATGAGCTCCCTTGTTGAACCACTGCAGTCCATGTGGTAGATCCGTATTGGCAATAGGGAGGGAATTCCAGGATTATATCCAAATGACAGTGAAGGATATCTTTCCTAGTCAGGATGGTGAGTGATTTGGGGACAGCCATGGAGGTCTTGTACATGCAACCCTTACCTTTCTAGATAGTGAGGTTGGAGGATTGAGAAGGTGCTGTCAAAGAGGTTTGGTGAGTTTTATAAATAGTAATTTATAAATGGTACACACTGCTGCTGCTGTGTATTAGTGATGAACTTTTACCATCGTGTCCAACACCCAATTATATTATTTTAACTGTATTTATTATTGGAACAGAGAAAGTTAAAGGGTATCATAGAGTCATATTTAATGGAAGTGTTTAAAATTATGAAGGGTAAGTAGAAACATAGTTTCCAGTCATGAAGTGCGTCAAGAGTGGACATTGCTAGAAGATTAAATGTAAGATATTTAGGATAGAGAACAGCAAAAATTATCTTTGTCCAATGGTTTAGAAACAGAGTAATCAGTCATTAGAGAGACCATGTCAACTGTTAAGAAACATCTGAATAAATCATTGAAGGAAAAGGGAATAAAGGGATTAAGGATCTGGGTAGGTTCATAGAATGAGGATATGGTTTGCACAAAAGATGGACAAGGTGTCTTCCTCAGGGTAATGGAGTCCAAAACTAGGGGGCGTAGGGTGGTGTGTGTATGTAATGAGCAGCCAGAGGAAGTGATGAAGGCTGTACAATTACAACATTTAAACAGCACCTGGATGGGTATATAAATAGGAAGGGTTTAGACAGGTATGGACCAAATGCTGGCAAATAGGACTAGATTAATTTTGGATATCTGGTCAGCATAGATGAGTTGGACTGATGGCTCTGTCTCCATGCTGACATCTCTATAAGTGTATGTGAACTAGCTGTGCTATGATTCTATGTAAAATATAAACAGAGGTAAAGTTTGTGAAAGGATCACCTTCCATCCAGTTTACCTCCTTCTGCAATGGGAATCACATCATAAAATGACAATGGGTTATTTTCTCATCATAGTAATCAATTATTCTACAAAACATTGTTCCTTGGTCGGTTTTTCAGTTTCTGCATATTTGTATACATTTCTTGACAAAGTTTAATTTAATTATCGATCGGTTTCTGCAAAATTCTCTGATGCTTGTGTATGTGAGGAGGTGGAATGGGTGGACAGATATATTGTCATGTTTCTCTGTACATTTTTCTCCTTCAGAAACTGGAGCCATGGTTTTCTCCAGTGGTTGGGCATTCCCACGCAGCTGCAAGCTCTTGGTTATATGGCTAAGGAATTCATGAGATTCATCTTTATCCAGAGAATGGTGAGAATTCATAGCTGTCTGCTGCCTGGAATAATGTAGTTGAAGTGATGAGTACGGGTACATTTAAGGTGAAGCTGGATCAACAAATGACTCTGACTAAGATTTCTCCCATGTAGAGACACGAGGCAGGCAAGAGAAATACTTTGAATAGTTTACTGTGATTTGTTTCCCCTGAAACTGAAGGCAGAGGATTTAGCTTGATGGACAACCCTCTCCATCCAGGATAAGTGGTCTTTCCTTCCCTCACACCCTGCCATAGGCAGATCAGAAGGATTTGCAGGTTGGTACGTCAGCTCCTGGAATTTGACTCGAACCCAGAGCTGCTACCTCAGATGTGGGAATGCTATCCCCCGCTCAGTCTGGCCTCCAATAAGCACTTGGGGAAGATAGCAATAGAAGGCTGGCCTCCCACATTCCACTATCAGTAAACTTAAGGCCATCAAAACTGCTGCCTGGCCAATAGCCCAGTGCTTAATGGCTTACCCTGCTGGAATTCTCTCTTTAAAGCTCTCCTCCTGTGTATCTCACTTCCCTCCTTAGAGGTGCAATGGAAAACCTATTTCTTTAATCAAACCTCTACTTATCTCCTCCAATATTTCCTTATGGGTTCAGCATCATAGAGATGTACAGCACGGAAACAGACCCTTTGGTTCAACTTGTCCATACCAATCAGATATCCTAACCTAATCTAGTCCCATTTGCTAGCATTGGCCCATATCTCCCTAAACCCGTCCTATCCAGATGCCTTCTAAATGTTGTAATTGTACCAGCCTCCACCACTTCCTCTGGCAACTCATTCCATACACGCACCACCCTCTGAGTGAAAACGTTGCCCCTTAGGCCCCTTTTAAATCTTTGCCCTCTCACCCTAAACCTATGCCCTCTAGGGAAATTACCTTGTCTATTTACCCTATCCACGCCCCTCATGATTTTATAAACCCCTATCAGCCTCCTACGCTCCAGGGAAAATAGCCCCAGCCTATTCAGCCTCTCCCTTGAGCTCAAATCCTCCAACCCTGGCAACATCCTGGTAAATCTTTTCTGAACCCTTCTAAGTTTCACAACAAGTTCCTTTGTGGCATCCCTGTGAAGCAATTGGAGACATTGTAGCATGATAAGGGAGCTATATAAATGCAATTTTCTATTTTGCTGCAAGATACACCAGTAACCCACACAGAGAATTTCAGCTATTTATGATATGAAGCTGTTTATTGAGCATTTGCGAAGCACTTCTTCATGCGATAACAATGCTGCTGCACTTTACAGCACTTTGTAAACTGTCTGATCATTTGCAATCTGATTCCTTTAAAGAGTTGCAATGGAACATAATAAGAACATAGTTTGTGAACGCAGGTCAAACACATGACAGTGCATTTAACAGAAGCAGAACTCTCCAATGGGATCTGCACACAGCAAACACCTTTATAACAAAGTAACAGAAATATCAAACTATGGGCCAGGATAAAAGGAGTTATTAAATATATCCTCAAACAAACACATTCATCCGTGCCAATCTTAACATGTGAATTTTAAACGCCAGAAATAATCAAGAGGTAACACAAATGCGCAGCTTTTAGAATGTAACACTATAAAGTCGAGAATAACTTGTAACTTTGGGCTATTGTTGAACTGAGCAGAAGATTAATAGGCTGTAAGATGATTGCAACGATATTCCACTAGCAATCATTCAATTTTCATTACGCTGGGCAGTGATGGCTAGGTTGGCATTTGTTGTTCATCCCTAATTGCCCCTTGGGAAGTCCATCACATTGCTATGAATCTGGGATCACATGCCAGCCAATCAAGGACAGGAGATTCCTCCCCTAAACGGCATTAGTGACCGAGAGTTTTGTATAGCAATTGATATTGGTTACATAGTCATCATTAGGCTGGCCTGCCTTTTTAAACTCCAGGTTTTTTTAATAAATTGCATTGTGACATGATGGGATTGAGCCCATTGGCCCGAACTTTGGGATTACTTGTCCAGTGGCATTTGCCACTGTGCCACCAGGCAGCAGTCACAATGATGTTTTATATCATTTTACTGGCTGCATTGATTTGCAATTAGAGGTTACACCCAAACTTACCCCCCCAAAACAAACCATTCAGTTACGGTTACATGTGTAATCATTGGCATGTTAAAACTCTGCTCATTAACTTTATAGATCATTCCAAGCCCCAAAACATTGCAAGTCAGGACTGCACATTGAAAGTACTTGTCAAACTCTAAAGATAATCTACAATCACATTCTGAGCTGAGAAAAGAACAAACGCAATTCACAGTGCACATTGTCATAAGCATTCTTATTTTGGGGGTAAAATATTCTTCGAGTCCCTGTATGAGTGTATGATATTCGGAGGCACTCCCTGCATCAAGAGCTCTTGAAATGGAAAGCCACCTAAATGATATGAAAGCACGATTACTTTTTCCAAATGGACAAGGCCAGATGTGACACACACTTAATTCATCGTTTCACCAGTTTCCTCATCCCCCCTCCTCCCACCTCATCCTAGATCCAACCCTCCAACTTGGCACTGCCCTCTTGAATTCTCCATCTTCCTTCCCACCTATCCCCTCCACCCTCTGCTCCAACCTGTCACCATCATCCCCCTTCTGCACCTACCTATCACATTCCCAGCTACCATTCCCCCCCAGCCCCACACCCCATCCAGCTTATCTCTCAGCCCTCTTGGGCCTCCCCCCATTCCTGATGAAGGGCTTACCCCCGAAAAGTCGACCCTCCTGCTCCTCAGATGCCACCTGACCAGCTGTGCTTTTCCAATGTCACACTTTTTGACTCTGACTTAATGCAGAATTGTCCACTGAATTACACTGAAATTGTAAATCATAAACAAGCTCCTTTCTGCTGATGGTTATATTCTGCAAAAGCCTCCTCCTGACCCCCTCTTCATTGCACCCATCAGCAAATACGTTTATTTCCAACTCTTAATCTTTCAATGGGGCTAGTTACAAGTATTTTGTAATCAAATAACATTGTAACATGCTATTATTTTAAAACCCCGCACAGTTTTTTATACCTATTATACTGGTTTCACCATTGTTTCACCAAACGGCAGTTGGAATCTAATTGTGCATCAACCGAAGTGGACAGAGTTAAGAGCTCTGTCTGTTCTCTCCATTTGTGGTCAACATTCTTAGACTTGAGGTTGCGGTAACATTTACAAAGGTGCTTGTAGGAGCCCATCCACACAGCCACCTTGTGGCCGGAATCTTCAACTGCATTGTGACAGTTGACATAGCAATTTATAATGTAAACATTAGCTGCAAAAGATTTAAGGTGATGGTTGATAGAAATTTTCAAAATCATGCAGGTTTCTGATAGAGGTTTTATAAATTATTATTTCATAGGATGCACACGTCGTTGGTGAGGCTCTTTTCCTTAATTCTTGTTGAGAAGGAGGTGGTGAGCTGTCTATATTAACTGCTGCAATCCATCCGATCTGCGTGCCCCCCAGAGTGAGAGAGTAAATTAGTTTTCACTGGTGGGAAGGTCTGATAACCAAATGATGCACAATCAAGATAATTGGCAAAAGAATCAGAAGGAAGAGGAGGAGATTTTTTTTATTTTATAAGCAGAGGAGTTGTTGTGAATCTGGAACACACATCTAACAGGGCAATAGAAGGAATTTCCAAAAGTGAATTGGGTAAAACCTGCAGAGGGATTTTTATTGCTTTCCTCAAAGATCACAGGACACCAGGTCATACTTCAACAAGCTTTCAGAGCCCTGCTCCTTCTTCAGGTAGTTAGTGAAAAAAGATACATTGGACACAGAATTTTTAAGTAAAAGATCAAAGGGTCATATAACTGATGCAAATGTATGACACTTTGAATTTTTACTGATAATTTCTGTGTCCAATGTATTCTCTCTCACCACCTGAAGAAGGAGCGAGGCTCCAAAAGCTCGTGTTTTCAAATAAAGCTGTTGGACTATAACCCAGTGTCGTGTTTTTGCCTTTGTCCGCCCCAGTGCAACACCGGCATCTCCACACCATGGCTTCTCAAAGAGTGATCGACTGAATGTTGTGCTCTATCAATCCAGGATTTGATACAAATCTTGACCCATCATTGTGACTTTATGAAGAAATCTGCACCCTATCCCAAGATTTAAAATAGCATTTACACATAAGGAAAGACCATCCCAATAAATAATCCGAACAATATTTCTTTTGACTTTCCCATCTCTTTGAACAATGAGTTTGAACAAAGTACATAAAAAAAATCACCTTATATTGAAGACAGTAAAACATCTGAAGCCAGCTCCTGCCATGTGGTTACCATGATGTCGTATGTAAATAATTAAACTAAAAATGCTAATGATCAATATTAGTTACAATTAAATGTTAAAAAGATGCTGCTGATGATGATATTACCATGTCACCTTGCTCCATCATCAGATACCTCATTATCTGTGACAGTGAACAACTGGCCATACTCAGTCGTGTAAAACAGTTTTACCAATTCTCCTCTCAAACACACAGGTGCAGTTATCACATATGTCACTGCTAAGTGCCAACTTGGGAGCAGACTGGGTTACAAGTAAGGATGTGTGTCTCCACGTGGGGCACTTGGCTGGCACACATCCAATGTGACACAGGGGGCAATAAAGTTTAAAATTAGAGTGCCAAGTCACCATTCTGAACGTTGGCATCCTGCACAAGTCACACGTGATCTGACAGAGTGGCTCATTTTTAACAATGCTGTGATTGTGAATAAGATCAACCTTGAGATGACAGGAGTAGGCACTACCTTTATAAAATAAATATTTGACAATTTATTTTGGAATTGCCTCTTTGCAACAGCATTTGCTTGTAAGGAAATAAACTTTTAGCACCATCAGCTCAGCTTGGTTCCCAAATGGGACTAGATCAACAGTTCTTTCAGAGAACTAGCAGGGGTATGATAGGCCACATGTTTAGATTAGATTAGATTACTTACAGTGTGGAAACAGGCCCTCCGGCCCAACAAGTCCACACCGCCCCGCCGAAGCGTAACCCACCCATACCCCTACATCTACATCTACCCCTTACCTAACACTACGGGCAATTTAGCATGGCCAATTCACCTAACCTGCACATCTTTGGACTGTGGGAGGAAACCGGAGCACCCGGAGGAAACCCACGCAGACATGGGGAGAACGTGCAAACTCCACACAGTCAGTCGCCAGAGGCGGGAATTGAACCCGGGTCTCCGGCGCTGCGAGGCAGCAGTGCTAACCACTGTGCCACCGTGCCGCCCACGTGTTGTCTTGTATGATTCTGTGAAATAATGAAAACCGAAAAATGGGTAAATCCCTCCTCATAGAGCGGGGTTCTCCCTGATTGGTCACATTGCAAAATCAAATTTCCTGTTACAAACCTGACTGCTACCTTGGACACAATGAAGAAGGAACACTCTTTCCAGAGCTTATGCATCTTTCATATTTTGGAAATTGGAGTTGACACTGTTTGGAACAGAAAGAGGCCATTCATCCTCTTAAATCTTTTTGAGTATTCAATTAAATAATTGCTAATCAATTCCTTAACTCCATCCAGCTCTATTTTTGGCTGCACATTACCAAACCAAAGCCTATATTTCAGGTTTTAATTGACAGCTTTCTGAGGAGAGAGCTAGAGTCCCACAGATGTGAGGAAATACTTCCTGTTAGTAACCCAGCTCAAATATTAAGTTCTGTTCCTTTCTCCTAGACTCCAGTCCTGCACCCTCCTCATCCACCCACAAATTTCTGTCACATCATCATGAGACCGTAATTAAATCATTAGCCCATGCATCTTGTCCTTGTCATTTATCTTTAAATTCTGCTATCATTCTATCCTTCTTGTGCTGTGGGGCCCAGAATGAAATTTGTTTTTTACTCTTTCACGGGATGTTGGCAAGTCCAACATTTGTCTGTGTGGAGTTTGTACATTCTCCCCGTGTCTGCGTGGGTTTCCTCCCACAGTCCAAAGATGTGCAGGTTCGATGAATTGGCCATGCTAAGTGGCCCATAGTGTTCAGGGTTGTGTAGAATAGGTGGATTATTCAGGAGTGAATGTGGACAAGTGGGGTAGGGGAATGCATCTGGGTGGGTTACTCTTCAGAGGGTCAGTGTGGACCTATTGGCCAAATGGCCTGTTTCCACATTGTAGGGATTCTATTTACTGCCCATCCCTACTTCGCCCTTAAATTGAGTGACTTATTGGGCCATTTCAGAGGGCAGTTAGCACTCAATCACATTGCTGTGGGTTTGGAATCACACATAGTCCAGACCAGGTAAAGATGGCGTACTTTCTTCCCTAAAGGGCATTGGTGAACCAAATATGTTTACACAGCCACCATCACCGAAACTAGCTATCCATTCGGGATTTTACAAATTGAACTTAAATCTGACCACGTTGGGATTTGAAGCCTGCCTTCAGACCAATATCCTGGTGTTACTAATCTAGCGGCATTACCCCAAACTGCAAATTGCTCGAGATGGGTTCTGATCAGACGTTTAGCTGAGTGAGGCATAACTTCCATCACTATGTACACCTGCTCTCTTGAGATGAAGATTTTAAAAATTATCTTTAGTATCCATCAACCGTGTAGCAGTGATATTCAATTCAACCTAACATATTGCTCTTTTGTGAGAGTTGTGATGGACTTTAGCCTGAAAGAGAGGTGAATTTGGAATATTTATGCTGAGTTTCATAGCAGGACAGTAATCTGCACAATTTAGTTTTGGCAACTGAGTAAATGTGTGCTTTTGGAAGCATTATCACAACGGTGAAGGTGGTCTTTTGACTTTGGAAAATCCCCAACAAACTGCACCCGGCTCAGTGTAAACAGTAGGAGAATTGGGCTAAGTATGGCAACAAGGTCATTCATAAGCTTCATATGCTGTGGCCCATATGAAAGCTTACCTGGATGAACATATATAAATCACAAATCCTTACTGCGCAACTATAAGAAGAAAAAGAGACAGACAATGAGACTTCTGTAGCATTGATAAGTTAGAACACACAACTGTGCAGACGCGATGCCTGCAGTTTCATTGTTAAACAGAGCAGCATGGATAAGATAGGGGACAATTAATGAAACTGAAATAAAAACAGAAGCAGCAAGGAGAAAAGTCAACTGCGCAGGCGAGACATGAGCTCAGGCATTTAGTTAAGGACTAAGCGGGAATGCAGGGTTCAAGCATACACTGGCACTGAGAGGGAGGTTTACTTTGTCAGTCAGCAGTTGTCAGTAAAGTCTAAATCTCTGAAAAGTTACAGTCAGGGGCTGTAGGTCGCTAGGAAGGGCTGGAATTATCTTTAACATTCAATTTTCTGCAATGAATGATCCTGGAGGTTAACTTCAACCCACACAGAGACAGCGTGTTTTTGACAATTGTGGCTTCACTCTGCAACATTAGCCACACGAAAGGCAAACAAAATATTTTGGAGATAATACGAGTTGAATTGTGGGACAGCAGTTCTCCATCAGAATCTCTAGGAACAGGAGGAGGCCATTCAACCTCTCAAACCTGTTCCAGCAGTGAGTTTATGGCTAATCCAATACCTTAACCCCCATCTATATACTGGCCTTGACTCCTGAACATCTAAGGATTTCTTTTTAGTATCTGCTGTTTTCCCTGTTAGCAACTAATAATACTTTAAAAAGTATTCAAATAATGATGGATGTTGGCATTGCAAGGAATCAGGTTTATAGCTGAGGTCAAGGATGTGAGGGAGCTGATAAGACAGAAGCAGATGCACTGTGGTCACTTGTCCCTGAGACAGAGTTGTCCTCATAAAGGGACAAAGTTCCTTTTACAACGGATTGGGTTCAGAGGTTTATGATGCAAGTGAGTCAATAATGCCATAACTCTACCCCCGGTCACAGAGGGTGTCCCAGATTGGACCTTGTGGTGTTACAGCCTTAGCATCACTCCCGATGTAGGTCGCAGACTGATTGAAAAATAGGAGGAGGGTGGATTGAAATGGTTGACACCTGTTTCCAAATACGAGCTCCCATTAACTGAGGCGCAGCATTAGGACAGACGTTCATGAAAGAATATGCAATAAGAATAAGATAGAGACCATCTGCTCCAGCATATCTGTCCTCTACAGTTGTGAAACCTTGTACATCACGATACTAACCACCCATTGAACCATTCCATGTGGGAGGAGACAAAAAAAATGGTAAAAATCCGGGGTAATCTATGGTAAAAAGAAATCTGAGAAAACCCTCTCATAGCTTTCCCTGAGACTGAAAACCAGTCCAGGAGATAATTGTGGTCTTGATTAGTATTAAAGATGTCCCCCTCCTGTAATTAGTCATCACTTCCCTGGCCAGAAACACTGAAGGGACTCAGTGATTAAATGTTACCACAGGAGAGATCAACATCTGACATCATCAGCCCTGACTTCAGCCAGGCGTTTGATAAAGTCCCTGGTGGCAGACTGATAGTGAAGGTAGGATCACATGGGATGCAAGGAAATTTGGCAAATTGGATCCAGAATTGGCTGAATGGCAGGAAGCAGAGGATGATGGTTTGTGACGGGAAGCTTGTCTCCGGTGGGAACCTACAGGGATCAGTGTCAGGTTTGTGTCTTGCTGTTTGTGGTTTATAGAAATGATTTAGACTGGCATGGAGGAAGGTTCATGGGGAAGTTTGTAAATAATATGAAAATTAGTGGGGTGGCAAGTAGAGATGAGAACAGCCTTAGATTAGGAGGAAATAGACTGGCTGCTCAGGTGAGCTAATCAGTGGCAAATGGAATTCAATATGGGTAAGAGTGAGGTGATGCACTTGTGCAGAACAAACAATGCAAGGGAATACATGATGAATTGTAGAACCCTGGGAAACACTGATGGTCAAAGGGAGCTTGGTGAACATGTCTACTGATCTCTTGAGGTAGTGGGACAAGTAGATAAAGTAGATAAGAAGGCATATAGGATACTTGCCTTTATTAGTCAAGGCATGGTGTTTAAGAGCAGAGTCTGTAGATATCCATGACTCAATGAGAATCACTTTTCTCTGGAGAGAGAATCAACTCTGAACAAATTATCTCGATCTGACCTTGTGCAGCTCACATTGTGAGCCTTCTGTCATCCTCATCAATTCATCTGGAACGGAATGGTCAACTCAAATGGAAGTTCTTGTCTTTATCATTTATAAACCTTTGCAATCTTGCGATTGTTTGCTTTAACTCTTCACAGATCAGACAGTAAGATTTTCATAAAGGTTGTGTCTTAAAACACACCCAGTTTGAAGACACTTATATAAATATTAGTTAAACTTCATTGCCTGGACTGAATTGGTCATGGGTACATTGCAACAAGGATATGGAGTAGGCCATTCGGCCCCTTGAGCCTGCTCTGCCATTCAATTTGATCACAGCTGATTTTCTCTCACAATGTCATATACCTGCTTTCTCCTTACACCCTTGATCCCTTTAATTTCTTTTAAAAAAACATTCATTTTTTTCTTGAAGTGATTTGGCCTCCAGAGTCTTCTGTAGTGACAAATTCCACAGGGTCACTAACCTCAGAGTGAAGAAACTTTCCTTATCTCAGTCCTAAGTAACACGGTGGCTCAGTGGTTAGCACTGCTGCCTCAGAGCATCAGGGACCTGGGTTCAATTCCAGCCTCAGGCAACAGTCTGTGTGGAGTTTACACATTCTCCCTGTGTCTGTGTGAGTTTCCTTGCACAGTCCAAAGATGTGCAGATCAGGGTGAATTGGCCATGCTACATTGCCCATAGTGTTCAGGGATGTGTCGATTAGGCATTAGTCAGGGTAAATGTAGAGTAATAGGGTAGGAGAAAGGGTCTGGGTGGGCTACCCTCTTTGGAGGGTAATTACTGACTTGTTAGGCCAAATGGCCAGTTTCCACACTGTAGGGATTCTATGATCCTTTATTCTACCCTATATCCTGAGAATGTGTCCCCTGGTTCTGGATTCCCCACCGAGAGGAAACATCCTCTCTGTGTTTAGTCTGTCAAGCCATGTTAAAGTGTTATACATTTCAATCAAATCCTCCTCATCCTCCTAAACGCTAGTGACTACAGGCCCAGTTTAATCATTCTCTCCTCATGGGACAGTCCTGATTAGGACTAGGGATCTTTCTGTTATTACTGTAACCAGTCCTGGGAATTAATCCTGAATTCATGACCAATAGATTTACTATTGACACCAGTGTCCAAAGGAGCAATACTGTCAACTACCAATGTTAGTGTGATCTAATGACAGGCTGCAAGTGTAAGAAGAGAGCTTACTCAAAATCAGAGAGTGATCTTCAGTCCTGTTACTGTTCCAGAGAGTTTAACACAGACACACACACGTTGGTTAGAATTCACTCGTGGATGGTACATTTGGAAGCACAATGAGTGTTAGACCGGAAACCAGGAGGATAGTCGAGTGCACCCACACTTGTCATTCGGTTTTTCCACAATTTTATTTATCTCATTGCATGCTAACAGCTTCAACCATTTTCTCAGCAAGTGCTGTCCTGCATGCTCTCCCATGCATGCGGCAGAGTGGCAGCAACATGGCTGTCCAATATGTGGCAGGATCCATGCAATAACCAACCAAGGGTCCATCAAATTCGTAACGCATTACAATCTCCCGCTTACCCTTTCCAAAACAATACACACATTGACGGAGGCACTTCAGAAAGCAGTGCTTCAGCAGAACACTCAACAGATCCAGTGCAGTTAAATAATGCATTTCAAAACCTCTCCTCAGTAATATTCCAGTTTGTGCCTTTACCTGAGGCAAAAGTGAGGACTGCAGATGCTGGAGGTCAAAGTTAAGATTAGAGTGGTGCTGGAAAAGCCCAGCAGGTCAGGCAGCATCCGAGAAGCAGGAAACTCAACATTTCAGGCAAAAGCCCTTCATCAGAACTGATCCCTGATGAAGGGCTCTTGCCCGACACATTGATTTTCCTGCTCCTTGGACACTGCCTGACCTGCTGGGCTTTTCCAGCACCACTCTAATCTTGACCCGGTGCCTTTACCTTATCCAGAGTGATGTTGGCAGATTGTTCAAGGACACAATATAGAGGAGGGTCCAAGGATCTCTATCTAATGGGCTAATATTATGAGACATTGGAGCAAGATTAAGGGCTGTTTAGAAAGTCATGTGCATGACGTTCCAGGACAGAAGTCTCTCGATTCAGCCTCCCTTTGAAATGTAACATTTCTAAGGATGAAGGCTCCCAAACTCCCACTCCCCTGTCAGTAACCTGGCACAGATCATTGCATCATGAGGACATGGAAGTCTCAAGTGACATTCAGTCCCTTCAACTTGTGAAATGATTCTTTATCCAGTTAATAATTAAACCATCAGTTTCATTAGACTTTGTGAAATCCTGACACATTACAACAAGGTGTAGGCCAGGTCTTCCTGTGAGCCAAAACTCTTATTTTTGTTCTTTCAGGAGCTGTGGGCGTTGCACACATCTGTTGCCCTGCAGCTGAGTGGCTTGCTCAACCACTTCAGAGGGCAGATGAGACTCAACCACATCACTGTGGGTCTGGAGTCACCTGTAGCCAGAACAGGTAAAGACAACAGATTTCCTTCCATTAGTGAACCAGATGGGGCCATCAATTGTCCTTCACTAAAATTAGTTTTCAATTCTAGATTTTATTAATTGAATTGTGGGAAGATTTGAACCCATAACCTCAGAGATTGACCTTGGGTGTCATTACCATGAGTGTACTATCTCCCCTTATTGAGGAAGGAGTTATGACATGTGAGGGAGCTGACTTATCTTGTTGAAGCGGCTGATCGGTCTAAAAGAAATCTGAATGAAAATAATGGACCGAGTACCACAGAATTGGGAGAGGATTCAAGAAGATCTCCCTCATTCAGTCTTCACTGAGTTCCCTAAGGTCAGTGCTCCCCACAGTCACCCATTTAATGCCCACCATTTTACTGATATCAGTTCAGTTGTAAATTCTAGCCTCACGTGATTTCACACTATGAAAGAGAAAAAGGTAGCTGAAATAGTTCAAGTCTCTTTTGAAAGAGCAAGTGCAACAGGCAGTATCCAAGCCCATGTCCAGATGACCTTACCTTTGACCTCCATCTTACATTCCACCTCATCCTCACCGAGGGCATTGATAGCTTTACAAGTATACACCCCGCCATCAAATGGACTGGGCTTGCGAATCTCCAGAGTACACACTCCTTGGTTGGAGAACATCCGATATCGGGGGTCATTCTCGATTATTATCTTGTTCTTCATCCAACATATTTTAGGCTGATCACAGAACCAAAGAGAATGATATGTCAGTGACATTTTCATAAGAATGAGCAGAAAGATCCATCTGTATATTGCAGAGGCTCACCTTGGGAGAGATGGCCAGTGCAATGGCCAATCAGACCACCAGTTGATCAGTTAGAAATAATGAAAAGATAAACTTGCATTTCTATAGCGCCTTTGACAACCTCCAAATGTCCTAAAGCTCTTTCCAGCCAATGAAGTTGTATTGGAAGTGCAGTCAGTGGCACAACGTAGGAAACATAGCAGTCACATTGTGCATCACAAGCTCTCACAAACAGCATTGTGGTCATGGCCTGACAGTGGCTTGGATGTTGTGGTCAGTCACTAAGGAACAGTGCAGCCTATTCACCTGCTGACAGCTGGATACAGAGCTTTGAGGGGCCAGAATGTGAAAAGCTGTTGGCATCTGCTGCCCAAGCTGGCCCTACCCTGTGTACAGGGCATCTGAACACTGTGTAACTGTCAGCAACAACAGCAAGACTCTACAAGCCATCATGAATACACATGCAGAGTCTAAATCAGGAGGTGTAAAAGGGATTTATATCAGGCACAGCATGATAAATAAAAATAAAGAATGCAAGTTATGATTACTGGAAAAAGCTAAGAGCAACAAAGTTTTGATACAATATTTTGAAGGAATGAGATTCCACAATTGTAAAGTTGTGGGCACATGTTGTAACTTCACACTTTGCATATTGTCTAATGTTACATTCTGATGTGGTTCTGTTAAAGCAGGGATGAAGGAGCAGGGAACCTGAGACAGCAGCTCCCAGGTTTCCACACTGGACCGGGCATGGGTGTGGTCAAGACACTGCTTTCAATTAATTCCCCGGTAAGACCAGAATTGAGCTGAAATGTCTTTACTTATAGCAAGTCAGTTATTGAAAATACTCTAGTGTAGGACACCTTTGTAAACCATCGTAACTGTTGACAGAGAAGAACATAGACATGCTTAATACTGACTAGGAGAAAGGACGGACTGGAGATCAGAGTTGAAAAGTGTAATGCTGATGAGGGGCTAATGCCTGAAACATCGCTCCATCTGCTCCTCGGATGCTGCCTGACTTGCTGTGTCTTTCCAGTACCACATTTATCAATGCTTAATACTGAGCAAAGGTGAACCACATTAGACAACAAAATATAATAATAAAAATGCTTTTTTTTTCAGTGTGAAATGAAGAGGTATCTTTTCATTGTGTTTTACACATAAAATAGATGACAATAAATTTTTGTAAATAAATGAATAAATTATCTCCAACAACACATCTCCATACCTTGGGGTTGCCTCTGACACTGCAGTTCAAGGTTGCATTGTATCCAGCCACTGCTATAGTGTTGATCAAAGGATGGGTAAACTTTGGCACCTCATCAAAGTCAAAGTCATTGTACTTGGGAGGCTTTAATATTAAACCTACAAGAGATAACCATAATTCAAACATCATACTTATTGGAGCTGCATTGCCTCAGGGTCAAAGTACAGTGACTTCCCAACAACTGCAAAAACTTTAATAAGTATAGCATCTTTACCACAATTAAGTGTCTCAACCCCCTTCGTAGAAACATTATCAAACAAGATTTGACAGATATGAGAGGGCATTTTAGGGGCCTTTGGTTAAGCACATGAACATGGAGGGATATGGACCAGGCAGGCAGAAGGGATTAGCCTAATTTGGCAACACATTTGGCACAATATTGTGGGCCGAAGGGCCTGTTCCTGTGCTGTACTGTTCTATGTTCTATATAAGTTTTAAGGAGCACCTTAAACAGAGAAAAGAGGGGTACAGGTAGGGAGTTGCAGAGCTTAGAAACCTAGGTAGCTGATGGTAAATGGTGAGATGGTGAAAATTGGCAATGTGCAAGAGTCCAGGACAGGAACCTCAAAGTATGAGGCACTAATTAGACCATATCCAGAATTCTGTGAACCATTTGGGTTCCTCTTATCTAAGGGGGTAGGATAAATAGACAAAGTATGGAGTGGGGGATTCCAGAACTAGAGGGCTTAGGTTAAGGGTGAGGGAGCAAAGACATAAAAGGGACCTAAGGGGCAACCTTTTCATGCAGAGGGTGGTGTGTGTATGGAACGAGCTGCCAGAGGAAGTGGTGGAGGCTGGTACAATTACAACATTTAAAAGGCATCTGGATGGGTATATGAATAGGAAGGGTTTAGAGGGATATGGTCCAGATGCTGTCAGGTGGGACTAGATTGGGTTGGGATATCTGGTCGGCATGGACAGGTTGGACCGAAGGGTCTTTTTCCGTGCTGTACATCTCTCTGACTCTGACTCTATGAAAGCTAGGATTCTGATCCCTCAAACCTGCTCCACTACTCAAGTAGATCTTGACTGATCTGCTACTTCAAGCCATTTTCCCCACAAAATCCCCACATCCCGTGACATTTTTAATATTTAGACACCTAGTGATCTGTATCTCGAATATGCCCAATAATAAATAATGGTTAGAGACAGAAAAACTGCAGTTGCTGGAATCCAAGGCTGGAGGCTGGAAGAACCCAGCAAGCCAGGCAGCATCAGGAGGTGGAGAAGTCAAGTTTCAGGTGTAACCCTTCTTCAGTTTTCTTGAGTCCTAAAGAAGGGATACACTCGAAACATTGACCTCTCCATCTCCTGATGCTGTCTGGCTTGCTGGGTTCTTCCAATAATAAATAATAGCAACATGGGGCTTGAATCCACAAGCTGGAGGTAAAGAGTCTACCAACTGAAACTGTCTGGTTTAAATTCCAACGGTTGTCACAATGGGATTTAAACCTACACCCAGAGATATTCATCTGGGCTTTCGGAATACCTGGCCAGTGACATTACCTTTACAGCACTACCCTCTCTAAGGAGGGTAAAGGAAGAGACGAGGTAGGGAGGTGTGAGGTCAAGGAGGGTTGTAGAAAAAAAGGTTGAGAGTTGTAAAGATGGAGGTTTTGCTCAAATGGGAGGTCAGTGAATATGAATGGGTGATGGGTGGGTGGGGCTTGGTGGGTTGAGAAAAGATGGCATGTCCTGAAGGTGTTTACAAGAGGGTGGGAGATGGTGCTGCAGGGTATTGAAATGGCCAAGTCTCAAGGCATTAAAACCAAAATACTCCACTATTGGAAATTTGACATTACAACAAACGATGCTAGAGAAACTCAGCAGGTCTGGTAGTGTCTGCAGAGAGAGAAACAGAATTAGCGTTTTGCGTCCAATATGACTCTCCTTTAGAACTAAAAGATGTTGGAAAATGTTTTTAAATATATTTTTTACAAAGGTTGAAGGGAAAAAATTGTCCAAATTTCAGTGGAAAGCTCAACGGGGTTGTTAGTGAAGGTGAAAGAGATTTAGATTGGGTTTAAATTAAGGTGCGAAAGGGAGAAAATTGAGAAACTACGAGTAGATACAAATAAGTCAAGGCTATATGTGCATGTGGGTGGGGGAGGGGATGTGGAAATGTAAGAACAAAGAGCAGACACATTGTGGTCAGTTTCTGAGGTTGGATTATAGATATTGGCCAATTTTCTGGTGTGGAAAATCAGGAGTAGGTAATGCCATCCTGTGTCTCTGAAGCAGTTGGTGGTTGTAGGGAGGCCTTATTCAGCACTGGGTTAACAGTTGCCAAACCATAGCATTGAGATTATGTGACACTTCCTTGCTCTACAGCACCCTGGAAATGAACAAAAGGGTTACACTGGAGCACCAATAAAGAGCACATAAGAACACGTGTGTACTCCAGTTCACCAGTTTTATCATCATAGAATCCTTACAGTGTGGGAGCAGGCCATTTGACCCAAAAAGTCCACACTGACCCTCCAAAGAGTGTCCCAGCCAGACCTAATCCCCTACATTTACCTCTGACTAACTGACCCACCTAGCCTATACACTGAACACTATGTGCAATTTAGCATGGCCAATGCACATCTTTGGATTGTGGGAGGAAACCAGAGCACCGAAAGGAAACCCACACAGACATAGGAGAACGTGCAAACTCCACACAGGCAGTCACCCAAGGCTGGGATTGAACCCAGGTCCCTGGCACTGTGAGGTAGCAGTGCTAACCACTGAGCCACCGTGCCACCCAACTGTCTTTTTGCCTTCTGGGAAGTGACAAATTTTAGAAAACAGAAAATTTGAAGCTGCTTTATTTTATAGAGTGGCTTGTAGATTTCTATACTGTGGCACCACACTGAGTTACCAGTGTCACTAAAGGAATTGGAGTATAGAACCACCAGGATCTTACCAGAACCTAGGTCAGACTCCAAGTCTAAAGTAACTGTGTTCAAAACTGGACACTGCATCTCATGAAGGATATCCTGGACTCTGGCTGCAGATTGATTCACCAGAATGATTCTGTGATAAGGGGGAAAAATTAAAGGGACAACGGAAGACTTGTTTTGTATTCCCATGGATTTAGAAGGCTAAGGCATGATCATATTGGAATGTTTGAAAGAATAAGGATACCAAAATGCTTCAGTGTGATTTGGACAAGTGGAGTGAGTGGGAAAAATGCATGGTAGGTGGGATATAACGTGGATAATTGTGAGGTTATCTGCTTTTGAAGAAAAAAACAGGAAGGGCACGTTATTATCTGGATGGTGTTAGATTGGGAAAGGGGAGATGCGTTGAGACCTGGGTGTCCCTTGTACCCCAAGTGCTGAAAGTAATCATGGAGGGGCGGCTGGTGGTGAAGAAGGGAAATGGGATTTGGCTTCATAGTAACAGGATTTGAGTACAGGAGCAGGGATGTCTCGCTACAATTTTGCAGGGCACTGATGAGTACTCCCCACCTGGAGTGTTGTGTGCAGTTTTGGTCTCCTTAGCTGAGGAAGGATGTTCTGGGTATGGACAGAGTACAATGAAGGTTTACCAGATTGATTCCTGGGATGGCAGGACTGACGTATGAAGAGAAACTGGATCAGTGAGGACTATATTCTCTGGGATTTACAAGAATGAGGGAAGTTGTTATAGAAACCTATAACATTTAACAGAGTAAATACAGGACAGACTTTCAGAACCAGAGGGTTCTAGTCTAAGGATACAGGGTAGGCCTTTTAGGACTGAGATGAGGATAATGCCTTGACCCAGAGAGCAGGGAGCCTGTGGAATTCTCTGTCACAGAAAGTGGTTCAGGCCAAAACATTGAATATGTTCAAGAATGTGTTAGATATAGTTCTGAGGGCTAAAGGGATCAAAGGGTGTGGGGGAGAAATTGGGAACAGGGGATTGAGTTGAACAATCAACTGTGATCATATTGAAGGGTGGAGCAGGCTCGAAGGGCCGAATGGCCTACTCCTCCTCCTATTTTCAATGTTTCTATGTAAAATTTCACGAGTGCAGATAGTGAGTTTGCAGTGGTGGGTTGTGGAGGAACATTGAGCAGGGAGGTGTCCAGAACACAGCAGGGGTCAGAATCTTAAAATTAGAACTACCTTCAGGAGTGAAATGAGTAAAGGCATTTTCCTATAAAGCATTATAGAAATGTGGAATTCCCTCCCCTTATAAAACTCTTGAATGGGGAGCAATTGGAGTCTGTTAGATTGAATTGGCAAACTTTAGGAGGGAACGTTTCCAAGTCTAGAGCCAGGGGTCATAGTTTAAAAGTAAGGGGTAACACATTTTAAAAAAGAGACAGGGTAACATTTTCTTTCTCAGAAAGATGTGAGTCTTTGTAATTCCCTTTCTCAAAAGGCAGTGGATACAGAATCTTTAAATGCTTTGAAGGTAGAGGGAGAGATTCTTAATTACCAAAGGGATGAAAGATTATTGGGGACATGTAGAATTGAGGTTAAATCAGATCAGCCATGATCTTATTGAATGGCAGAGCAGACTTGAAGGGCCAAATGGCCGATTTTTGTTCCTTGCTCTGTATGTAAGGGATGCAGAGCAAAGGCAGGAAAAAGGTTTCAGAAATAGGAACAGGAGTAGGCCATTCGACCACTCGAGCCTGCTCTCCCATTCAGTGGGATCATGGCTGATCTGACATTGCTCACATCCACTTTCCAGACTCTTCCTTGCAACCACTGATTCCCCAACTGATCAAGATCTCAACCTTAAATCTATACAAGGACTCTACACCCACCTCACAATCCCCCAAGCTCTCTGTGGTAAGGGGTTCCAAAGACTCTCAATCCCCTGAGAGAGGAAATTCCTCCTCATCTCCATCTTGAATTGGTACCCCTTTATTCTGAGACCATGCCCTCTGGTCCTAGACCCTCCCATGAGGGAGAAACATCCTCTCAGCATTGACTCTGTCAAGCCCCTTAAGAATCTGATATGTCTCAGTGAGATCACCTCTCATTTTTCTAAACTCCAGTCAGTAAAGTCCCAACCTGATTAACCTTTGCTCAGAAGACAATCCTTCCATACTGGGGATCATCCTAGTGAACGTTCCCTGAACTGCCTCCAATGAAATTATACCTTTCATAGGATACGGGGACCTAAACTGCTGGCAGTACTCCAGATGTGATATCCCCAACACCTTGCCCAGTCACAGTAAGGCCTACCCATGCTTACTGTTGAAATAAGGGCCAACATTCCATTACCCTTCCCGATTGCCTGCTGTCCCTGTGTGCTAGCTTTCTGTGTTTCCCCCAGGTCCCTTAGTATTGTAGCTTTCTGCGGGTTTTCTCCATTTAAACAATACTGTTCTTTTGTTCTCCCTTCCAAAATAAACAACTTCACATATTCCACATTATACTTCATTTCCAACTTTTTGCCCACTTACTGAACCCATCAATATCTCTCTATAAACTGTCTGTATCCCTCTTGCCAACTGCTTTTCCATCTATGTTTGTGCCAGCTGCAAATTTGGCCCCAGTACATTAACCCTCCACGGTCGCAGGTCACCAAAAAAAGAATCCTTATTCCTCACAGTTCAATGCTAATAAAAGGTGAAAAATTTATTAAGGTGAAGAATTCTATCTGATTCATCAATAATAAAGTGACTGATTATCAGAAGGACAATTGTCATTTCCTGTGCAGCAGGGGTTAGTGTAATGAGTTGCTTCTCTCACAGGGCAGCTTCTCCGGATGGGAGTGCAGGCCAGGGGGATATAGGAGTGGATAAACCCCTTACAAAATAATTAGCAACAGAGTAGTGCAGCAGAACATTGAAACAGACCATCCTTCTGGATTAGGGCGCTGTTCTTTGTGATTGTGGCATCATCACTCAGTCCGCACATATTCTCGGAAAAGATTCTGAAGTAATATTCATTCCCGATGATGAGTTCAGAGATGACGCAGTTGTTTCTGTGGTAGTGTTCGACCACTGTGTACCAATCCTAAAGAGGGAATGGGATCATCTCAGGTTAAAGATGTCGCTGTTTTGTTTGTTCTGTCATTCACCAGTCACTATGTTAGGCACAGGCCCAACCTATTCAGCCTCTCCTCTTTTCCAGTGATTACTAATTTTGTTCCTCCCTACCAGGGATTAGCCCAGTGAATCCGCTCTGGACTGGCCCCAGCGCCAGTCTGTCCTTCCTTAGAGAAGAGACCCAAAACTCACAATACTCCAGCTGTGGACTATCTAGTTCCTTGCATATTTTTGGCCAAACATCCCCACTTTTTATACTCCATTCCCTTTGAGATAAAGGTCAGTATTCCATTTGCCTTCCCTAGGATCTGCTGAACTTGGATGCTAGCTTTCTGCGATTGCATTGGGTTAGGTATTTGCACCAAAGATGTGTCAATGGGACAACCTTGCCACTGATTTGGTTCTAGAATCATTGAATGATATGGAACTGAAGAAGGCCATTCGGTCCAGTCAGCTGATTCTATGAAACCGCTGTCTGATTAGTCTCACTCCCTTGTTCTTTCCCCACAGCCCTTTGTCCTCCACTTACAACTATTTATTAAATTCTGTTCTGTAAGTTATGATTGAATCTACTTCCTTTCGAAAGGAGAATAGAGGATCATGTGCTTTCACCTTGCCATCTTTATGCACATGTAAGCTCAGATCTCTATTCCCACACCCCCTTTATATTGGGATATATATTATCCCACTGTCCTATTGACATTGCCTTTCCTTAGACTCCTAGGTGGGACTAGATTGGGTTGGGATTATCTGGTCGGCATGGACGGATTGGACCGAAGGGTCTGTTTCCATGCTGTACATCTCTATGACTCTATGACTCTATATGTCTCATCATAATTATCAGAGTTAAATTTTTTCTACCTCTACCCACATCTTCAAATTGCTTAATACCCTTCTTAAGTCTGCAATTATTCTCCTTGTTATTGACAGATAGAGAGAGAGAGAGAGAGAGAAAGAAAGAGGGTGTGTGAGGGAGGTAGTGAGGGAGAAAATGCAAGGGAGAGAGTTGAAGATAGTGAGCATGAGGGAGAGAGAGAGTATGAGGGTGGTAGAGTGAGAGAATGAGAGCATGTGTGTGAGAGAGAGAGTGTGAGACAGACATTATGAGAGAGCAAAAGAACTGGACAGAGAAAAGATTGTCAGTATGGGAGTGTGGGGAAAAATGTGTGTAGAGTATGAAAGGGAAAGAGAGAGAGGGTGGGAGAGGGTCAGAATAATAAAGGAGAACATCAAGAGAGTGGAGAGAGTGAGAGAGAGAGAGAGCAAGATATTTATTATTTTATACTCACCATGGTCTTCTTATCAGCTTTTTGAATGGTATAACCTGTAATATTGGCATTCCCATCATCCTTTGGTGGTGTCCACTCTAACGCCACATTCGTGTCCCAAACATCGACTATCTTCACTATCATTGGTGGACCAGGTTTCTCTGCGGAAAGAGTCACCAAATTAACCTTATTTCTCGTTTCTCAGCAATGCCTCATTGTTCATTTGCCACAATTTCCCCCTTTGTATCCTTAACAATCACTACAGCAACCAAAATACAATTCACTGTTGGCATCAGATGTCCCAGAGGATCTTGAGATTTATTCCAGTTTGTTGCACCAGCTTTTTAAGACATAGCCTATTCCCACCATTGTCTCTCACCATCTAAGCTGAGTTCTCACTATATTTTTATTGTTTATTCACAGTAATTAGGCACCAAGAGCATTTATTACCCTTGAGGAGGTGGTGGGGAGCGATCTACTCAAATACAACTGAATGTCCTTCCAGGCCTTTTCAGAGACAGGTAATTGTCAGCCAATTGCTGTGCGCTTGGAGTCATGTGAAGGTCAGACCAGGTAAGGGCATCCATTTAGGAGGAGGCAGTGGCCCAGTGGTATTATCACTGGACAGCTCATCAAGAGAGCCAGGTAACATTCTGGGGACCTGGGTTTGAATCCTGCCACAGCAGATGGTGGAATTTGAGTTCAATAAAAATCTGGAATTAAGAATCTAACAATGAGCATGAATCAATTGTCAAGAAAATCCCACCTAGGGGATTTAGGGAAGGAAACTGTCATCCTTACCTGGTCTGGCCTACACATGACTCCAGACCCACAGCAATATGGTTGACTCTCAACTGCCCTCTGGGCAAAAAGCGATGGGCAATAAATGCTGGTCCAACCAGTAATGTCCTCACAGTGTGAATGAATACATAAAATAAATTTCCTTCCTGAAAGAACATAGTGATCCTGATGGTGGGGGGGTGGACTTTTATAAAAGTCGGGAAAGTTCATAGTCATTATTACTGATACAAAGTCATTCATTCCAGATTTATTTAACCACATTTAAATTCCCTAGTTGCTGTGATGGGGTTTGAACTCAATCCTCTGGACCACAGTCTACCCTCTCAGTCACGAACCCAGCAACACATGCACTCTGCTCCCAGTTTAGATCATGAATTGGGTGACCAATCAAACTGAGTCCACTTTCTTCCAAAATGGACAATCACATTTTGAGAATGCTTCTCCTTCTGACAGGAGACTGGATACTTATTGAATTTTCTGCAGTCAGTCCATGCAGCCAATCAGGGATAGCAAGGATTCACGATTCTGCCTAGATCCCCACCCCCTCCCTCTGACCCACTCTCCATGACATCTATTTCTAAACACAAACCCAGAGAGTTTGGATCCTTGCTGTCGTTCTCTTAACTCTGAGAAACAGGAGGTACCTTCCTGAAGATTCACTCTGCTAAAAAAATGCTAATGTCTTCAGTTTCAAAGGAGGAAGATAAACCTTTACAAATTTGTCCACCAAGTTCATGTCAACAGTGTGGCCTCAGCAATAACGTGTCTTAGAGACTTTGTTCATTCGGAAGAATTCACATCCTGATTACCAAGCCTGTCAGAGGTGAAAGTGGATTCTATCCGAATTGGGGGAGTGATGGAAACTGGGGAGCAAGTTCTCTTCAGTTGGGGGGGGGGCGTGGTTTGTGGACTCTCACAACCCATGCCACTCCAGAACTTACATTCCAAACTCAGATTGCCAATTGACAGGAATCTTTGGAGAAGGATGTGAGCCTTGGACCTTGTGACTTGGAGGTGAGGAGGTGGGGAGGGAGGGTTAGGTTGCAACTTGAGCAGGAGTAGGTCATTCGGCCATTAGAGCCTGCTCCATCATTCAATATGGTCACGACGGATCCTCTATCTCAATGTCACGTTCCTAATTTTGCCCCATACCCCTCAATGCCTTTAAAATCCAAAGATTTTAATTTAAAAATGTAACTATCTCTTTCTTGAATATATTCAGTAACTTGGTCTCTGCGGTCCTCTGTGGTTGAGATTTCCACAGATTACTCCGAGATGTATTGAAGTCTGGGGTGAAGGAGGTTCATGTAAACCAGGTCATGGGTTTCAGGACAGTGAAGGACAACATTAAGACAGCTCAACACCAAACTAAGTCTCTCTCACCCAAAGCTTTTCCACTGATCAGCTAAGTCCCAGGAGTATGTAACTGTGAAGTGTTGTAGTTTTAGTTCACATACCAACAACCTGAATGATTATTGTGGCCTTGTCCACAATCTTTTCCACTTGGACTGTTAGCTCGTAGTGGCCTGAGTTTTTCCGCTCTGCTTTACGGATGAACAGCACGGTGTCTGATTCCGTGTTACGAACGTTGATTGTACTTAAATCCAAAGGAGCACCATCCTTTGTCCAGATGACCTTTGGCCTGGGTTTACCCTGGTGACAGAGGTTAATTGTATAAATCAGTGCCTGAACCTGTTTCAATTCAACAACTGTTTTGTAGCAGTGGATGGAAGTTGTGACTGTTGGAGAGGCATTCCACAAAAAGAAGCCTCTTGTATTTGTATCATACCTTTCTCAACCTTAGGCCGTACCATTGTTCTTCACAGCCAATGAAGTATTGTTCAAGTATTACGATGCAGTAAACATGCTCTCCAACTTTCTCAAAGCAAGTTCCCAAAAGCAGCAATAACAAGATCATCAGTTTCTATTGAGCTTGTCAGAAGTCACATGACACCAGGTTACAGTCCAACAGGTTTATTTGAAATCACAAGCTTTCAGAGTGAAAGCTTGTGATTTCAAATAAACCTGTTCGACTATAACCTGCTGTTAGTGAGTTTTGAGAACGAGACACATATGAGAATTCCTAGAAACATGGCATTCCAACCGAACTCTATCAACAAACACATTGACTTGGATCCCATTTACCACCCCCCTGAGAAAAAGAACAGGAAATTACATCACCATAGGAAATGACATCACCACAGTAAATTACATCACCAACCCAAAGGAACCCAAACATATAAATAGAAAGCTGGAGTCATCAGCAGTGCTTCATCCAGAGGCTCACTGAAGACGTTACCTAGTATGGTGACGAAACATCTGAAAATGAACCTTCCAGCTCAGCGAGCAAACCTACATCTATAGCCTGGTATCTTGTGACTTCTGACTTTGTCTACCCCAGTCCAACATTGGCACCTCCACATCATGACTACTATTGATCTTGGTTGAATGAAAGATTTTGGTCCAAATACAATGATCCCTCAGCTTTCTTGTAACTGTATTATGTTAATGGTAAACATGGCCTACTAAACCTCATCTAATTTTCATACCTAAGACTTTCATGAACTAAAGTGACATTTCACAAAGGACAAATATTGACCTAAAATGGCTGCTATGATCATCGGACCAGGTGGAGCCAAACTTATGAAATATCAGCTCTGATCTAGAAGTCACAAATTTGGATTAAATTTACCTGCAGATCATCTAGCTTAGAAAGAAACAATGATGCCAGACACCAGAATCTACAAATGAACTATATTTCAGGCAACATCTTTCGGGCAGCAAAGCAAAGAAATAAATGAAAATGAACTTCTTTTGGCAATGACACAGCATGCATCTCTCTCCCTGCCTGTCTGAAACTCAGGAACCAGAGCCCAGTACCTTAAAACAATGATTCACAGAAACTTAAAGGATATCTGTAAACTGCACCAGTGCTGAGGAAACAAGACAACAGCTGACCAACTGCTCTCAGGTTTCATTCTCACATAAGAAAATAAGAACTAGGAGCAGGAGTCTGGCCCTTCGAGCCACTCTGCCGTTCAATAAGATCATGGCTGATCTTTTCATGGCCACACAATTCACTTCTTATTAAAAGTATTACTTGTGCATGTGTGTGTGAGAGAGTGTCTGTGTATATTAGAGTGTATATGTGTGGTTTTGGGTATGTGTGTGTGTGTGTGTGTCTGTGTGAGTGTGAGTGTGGGTGTGTGAGAGAGCATCTGTGTTTGTGTATGTGACTGTGTGTATCTGTGTGTGTGAGAGAGAGAGAGTGTGTGTAGGTGTGTGAGAGAGCAGAGCATCTGTGTGTGCGTGTGTGTGTGTATGTATGGATGTGTGTGTGCGTGTAGATGTGTGTGTGCATGTGATTGCGTGTGTGTGCGTGTGGATGTGTGTGTGTGGATGTGTGTGTGGATGTCTGTGTGCGTGTGGATGTGTGTGTGCGTGTGGATGTGTGTGTGCATGTGGATGTGTGTGTGTGTGGATGTGTATGTGCGTGTGGATGTGTATGTGCGTGTGGATGTGTGGGTGAATGGGTTTGTTTGTGCGTGTCGGTTTCTTCCCTGTGTGCAGGTGTGTGCATGGGTTTGTGTGTGTGTTTGTTTGATGTCACCCTCTTCTCAGGTTTTTTTTTGGTAATAAAATTCATCTTTCATTCAAGAAAACCTGGCAATATGCCTTTTATGTTTTGGCCATGCTAATTACATTTTAATTGAAATGTGATAGTAAGGTTCAAAAAAACGTATTTGTTGTGATTAACCTAAAGGGGAAGGGGTTGAAAAAGGAGTGGAGCCAATTCCCCATCCTCATGTGTTCACAACAAATGTAGGAAGGGATTGTTGCACTGCATGGTGCTTTAATATTACAGCGTGATCATTCATGTGCACATTTTAAAAAGATAATTTCTTGTTGTGCAATAAACGTTCCCCAGCCAAGAACACCACATCCTGGCAACGAGCAACTTTTGAAAAATCCTTGTCCCTGGAAGGCAGCCCGTACCTGGAAGGGGATCAGGAGATTCAGGGGCTCACCAACTCGTCGGATGTATGTCTGCTTCAGCTGCCGAGGAAGGCGAATCTTCGGAGGTTCTGAAAGGGATGACCAACAGAGAACAGAATGATGAGCAAGTTACAGCATCATCTGTATGTGAGGGGAGCTTTTAGAGTCATAGAGATGTACAATATGGAAACAGACCTTTAGGTCCAACCTGTCCACGTTGACCAGAGATCCCAACCCAATCTAGTCCCACTTGCCAGCACCCGGCCCATAATCCTCCAAACCCTTCCTATTCATATACCCATCCAAATGCCTCTTAAATGTTGCAATTGTACCAGCCTCCATCACATCCTCTGGCAACTCATTCCATACACGTACCACCCTCTGCATGAAAAAGTTGCCCCTTAGGTCTCTTTTATATCTTTCCTCTCTCATCCTAAACCTATGCCCTCTAGTTCTGGACTCCCCGATCCCAGGGAAAAGACTTTGTCTATTTATCCTATCCATGCCCCTCATAATTTTGTAAAACCTCTATAAGGTCACGCTCCAGGGAAAACAGCCCCAGCCTGTTCAGCCTCTCCCTATAGCTCAAATCCTCCAACCCTGGCAACATCCTTGTAAATCTTTTCTGAACCCTATAAAATTTTTCAACATCTTTCCGATAGGAAGGAGACCAGAATTGTGCGAAATATTCCAACAGTGGCCTAACCAATGTCCTGTACAGCCGCAACATGAACTCCCAACTCCTGTACTCAGTACTCTGACCAATAAAGGAAAGCATACCAAATGCCTTCTTCACTATCCTATTTACCTGAGACTCCACTTTCAAGGAGCTATGAACCTGCACTCCAAGTCTCTTTGTTCAGCAACACTCCCTAGGACCTTACCATTAAGTGTATAAGTCCTGCTAAGATTTGCTTTCCCAAAATGCAGCACCTCGCATTTATCTGAATTAAACTCCATCTGCCACTTCTCAGTCCATTGGCCCATCTGGTCCAGATCCTGTTGTAATCTGAGGTAACTCTCTTCGCTGTCCACACTCTCCTTCCCTCTCATGTACAAACACTCTCCTTTTTACTAGCACTGGTGCACACATGTGCACTCTCACACTTGTGCACACTTGCACTCAGGTGCACTTTCACATTCGTGTGCCCTTTCTTTCACACAAACATACACACACAGATAGACACAAACACATACAAATGGAGGCAAATGTGGGAAACATGTGAAATGTATACGTTTGGAAGAATGAGGGGGATCTGATGGAAATATATAAAATTCTAACAAGATTAGACAGACTAAACAGGGGAAGTACTTCCACAATGACCTGGGAGTCCAGAAGCAGGGAGTCCCTGACCAAGGATACAGTGTAGGTCGTTTAGACGAAGGGGCATATTCTTTAAGATGAGAGGAGAGATATTTAAAAACACCATGAAATGCAAATGTTTTACACAGACGGTGGTTCGGTGGTTCACGTGTGGAGTGAACCTCCTGAGAAAGTGGTGAATGCACGTACAGTTACAACATTTATAGACATTTGCATACGTACATTAAAAGGAAAGGTTTAGAGGGATATGAGCCAGGAGCAGGCAGGTGGGACTAGTTTAGTTTGGGATTATGTTCAGCATAGACTGGTTGGACTGAAGGGTCTGTTTCTATGCTGTATGACTCTATTTTGGACTGAGATGTCACACACAGAGGAACATGGGTGCACACGTATACACACACAGAAAATTATAGAAGTATACATGGTGACATCCACAGCTTAATGTAGCCTCAGACATGAGGAGCCTCTCCTGTGTATACTAAGAGCCTAAATACATATCTCCTCAGCAGCCAGCAGCAACACCACAATAAAGTGGGACTGCATCTCCCAACCTCTCCAGTCAGAGGGCTTAACTTTTCATCATACAATCTCCCTGTTACTGCGGGCTACAGAGGGGGGCACAGTTACCCTCGGCTTGCCTCTAGTCTTGTTCGAGGCCAACACTTCTCAGACAGAAAGGACTGCTCACCCACCACCTCTTTGACCAGGATGGCTGTGGTCAGACAGATCGGAGGGCTTTCACCAGCCACGTTCACCGCCTTTACCCTCACAAAGATCTTCTCTCCGGTTGGCAGGCCATTAATGGTGTACTTGGTTTTATCGGTCAGCTCAGGGTTTGCCACGATCCATTCATTAGCTGGATTAAAACAAAAACGAGAAAGAGAAATAACTCTGTTTCATGTGTTGCTGAATAAAGAACCTTGGAGTGCAGGTTCATAGCTCTTTGAAAGTGGAGTCGCAGGTAGATAGGGTAGTCAAGAAGGTGTTTGGTATGCTTTCCTTTATTGGTCAGTGTTTTAAGTGTAGGAGTTGGGAGGTCATGTTGTGGCTGTACAGGACATTGGTTAGGCCACTTTTGGAATATTGTTTGCAATTCTGGTCTCCTTCCTATCAGAAGGATGTTGTGAAACTTAAAAGGGTTCAGAAATGATTAACAAGGATGTTGCCAGGCTTGGAGGATTTGAATTATAGGGAGAGGCTGAACAGGCTGGGGCTGTTTTCCCTGGAGCATCAAAGACTGAGGGGTGACTTTATAGAGGTTTATAAAATCATGAGGGGCATGGTTAGGGTAAATAGACAAGGTATTTTCCCTGGGGTGGGGGAGTCCAGAACAAGAGGGCATAGGTTTAGGGTGAGAGGAGAAAGACATAAAAGAGACCTAAGGGGCAACGTTTTCACTCAGAGGGTGGTACATGTATGGAATGAGCTGCCAGAGGAAGTGGTGGAGGCTGGTACAATTACAACATTTAAAAGGCATTTGGATGGGTATATGAATAGGAAGGGTTCAGAGGGATATTGGACTAGATTAATTTAGGATATCTGGTCAGCTGGCTGAGTTAGACTGAAGGGCCTGTTTCCCTGCTGTACATCTCTGTACAGGTAGAATCAAAACTGTGATCAAATAAAATGTACAGTAGCTCTCAGGAAGAATGTACGGGCTTTAGAGGGAGTGCCGTGCAGATTCACCAGAATGATTACAGGACTCAAATGGTTAAACAGTATACCTTGCACAGACTGAGCTTATAGCCACTTAGAATAATAGAGTCGTAGAGATGTACAGCATGGAAATAAACCCTTCAGCCCAACTTGTCTATGCCGACCAGATATCCTAACCTAACCTAGTTCCATTTGCCAGCACTTGGCCCATATCCCTCTATCTCTGAGAGAATCTTGTGTGTTTCAATAAGGTATCCTCCTATTCTCCTAAATTCCAATGAGTATTTGTCAGCTTTCACAAAGGGTCAGTTAGACTCGAAACGTCAGCTCTTTTCTCTCCTTACAGATGCTGCCAGACCTACTGAGATTTTCCAGCATATCCTCTTTTGACCAATGAGTATTTTGATGGGTATTCTTGCCCATACTCAAAAGTCCTAAAATTCCATTTAACCTAAATGTATGACGTCTTAAAGGAATTCAAGTCAGGCTACAAAGAAAAAGTTACTCAAAACCCTCAGATGATATGATTCAGTAAGGCAGTAATCGATTACTGATTGGTGGAGTTTTGGAGAATCAGGGGAAATTGACAATAGTTCCCAAGGCACTGGAAGGTTCCTTGCCTCATGTCAGACTCACACGCAGACACATTGATACAAAACGAGATCACTGTTATTGGCCAATGACAACATCATTATTGAATCATGTGACCATCAGGGTGCTAGAATACGAAGGAGGCGGACTTTATCCTGTTTTTGCCCAGACGTTCTTACATACGTTAGCTATTGCTGAAGTTCCCTGTGGGTTGAGGGAAAAATGGGATGGGTTTACTACATACCAGGATGTTGCCTGGTATGGAGGGAAGGTCTTACAAGGAAAGGCTGAGGGCACTGAGACTGTTTTCGTTGGAGAGAAGAAGGTTGAGAGGTGACTTAATTGAGATGTATAAGATAATCAGAGGGTTAGATAGGGTGGAGAGTGAGAGCCTTTTTCCTCGGATGGTGAAGGCTATCATGAGGGGACATAGCTTTAAATTGAGGGGTGATAGATTTAGGGCAGATATCAGGAATAGTTTCTTCGCTCAGAGAGTAGTAGGGGCGTGGAATGGCTTGCCTGCAACAGTAGTAGACTCGCCGACGTTAAGGACATTTAAGTGGTCATTGGATAGACATATGGATAATAATGGAACGGTGTAGGTTAGATGGGCATCAGCTTAGTTTCACAGGTCGGCACATCATTAATGTTCTATGTTCTATGGACTTACTTCCTTCGAGGCAGTACTCAATACGATAGCCATCCAGTCCTGCTGCTCCAATACGCTCAGGGGGCCTCCATTTCAGAGATACACTGGTGTCTGTCACACCATCACATGCGAGGAGTGTGGGTTCACTGGTTGGGGCTGGGGAGAACAAAACAAACACAGGACAGTTCACAGTAAGGCTCTGTGTTTGACCGCACAGAAAAATGTGGAGAGTGGCCACTTTGCAAATGGTGTCAATATAAACCAAGTGATAACTCTTGCTTCGAAATTTACATTGGGAAACCAACAGTGTTGCACACCACAGCTGGTCCATGTCAAAGAACTTGGAACATGATGTATATCCATGGAATCTACCTGATATGGGAGATTACCTGGGGGATACCTATCCATAAAGAACAAAGCAAATGTAACTCAGTCAGTTACCACCCTGCTCACTGCCTCCAAATCTATTACATGATGCAAGGATTTAATGAAAATGCCATCAAGAACTCCTATTTACCAGCTGCCTGCCCTTCAATCATTAGTTGGGCTTTTTGCCAGAGCCCTCTGACTCCAACACACTTTGCAGCATTAACCGAGACATGAACATAACAGCTGTAGAGGTAGTGAGAGTAAATGTTCAATACCCAATGGGGTACCACACAAAGGAGTCTAGACAAAATGGAGGTCACTGGAGGTCAAAGTAAAAATCCCCCAGTGCCAGATCAAAGCTAACACAAAGGAAGATGGTTGAGATTGTTGAAGGTTAATCATTGCAGCCTTGGTAGATTACCACAAACGTATCTTAGGAAGTTTCTAAAGCCCGAGAATCTTCAGTTGCTTCATCAACAACTACTAATCTCTCAAAAAGTAGACCTTATGAAAACTTGCCCAGGTGTGCCCCTGTACACAAAAAGCAGGACAAATCCAACCCAACCAATTAACACCCCATCAGTCTACTCTCAATCATCAGTAAAGTGATGTCATCAACAGTACTAATGGGCAGCACCTGTTCAGCGACACCCAGTTTGGGTTCCACCAAGGCCACTCAACTCCTGAGTTACAGCCTTGGTCTTTACATGGACAAAAGAGCTGAATTCTCGAGGGTTGGGAAGAGTGACAGCCCTTGACATTAAGGCTGCATTCAACAGAATGTGGCATCAAGGAGCCCTAGCAAAACAGGAATGGATGGAAATCAGGGCAGACCTATCTGCTGGTTAGAATCAAGCCTAACACAAAGGAAGATGGCTGTGGTTGGTGGAGGTCAGTCATCTCAAATTCAGGACATCTTTGCAGGAGTTCCTCTGGGTGGTGTCCTTGGCCCAACCATCTTCAGCTGCTTCATCTCAATGTTCAACCTTCTCTCAATGTTCAGCACCGTTCAGGTACTGAAGGAGTCCATGGCCAAACGCAGCAAGACCTGGACGAAACCTGGTTTTGAGCTAACAAGTGGTGTGACAAGATTCATGCCACATAAGTGCCCGGCAACGTCCATCTGTAACAAAAGAGAATCTAACCATTTCCACTTGACATTCAATGGCATTACCATCACTAAATCCCCCCATTACAAATGTCCTGGGATTATCATTGACCAGAAACTGAACTGGAGTCACCGAAAAAAGACAGTGACTACAAGGCCAAGTCAGGGAATAGGAATACTATGGAGAATAAGTTACCTCCTGACTCCCCAAAGCCTGTCCACTTTACTAACTTATTGGCATTGGCCACCTGAAGGGACAAGGGAAGATGGGTATTTTGTCTTCATTCACAGGGTGAGGGCGTCACTGGTGAGGACAGCATTTATTGTCCATCCCTAATTGCCCAGAGGGCAGTTAAGAGTCAACCACATTGCTGTGGGACCGGAGTCACATATAGGTCAGAGCAGGTAAGGATGGCGATTTCCTTCCCTAAATAACTTTAGTGAGCCAGATGGGGTTTTTCCTGACAATTGGCAACAGGTTCATGGTCATTGTTAGACTCTTAATTCCCAATTGTTACTGAATTCAAATTCCATCATCTGTCATGGCAGGATTTGAACCCAGAACATTGCTGGGGAAACAGTTCAGTGATAATACCACTGTGCCATCACCTCCCCCATGGCAAAAAGGAGCACCACTCCATGCGGGTTTCTCTGCCAGTCACATGCTTTCCTGACTTGGTTATTTATCACCATTCCTTACTGTCCCAGAGGAAATATCCTGAACATCCTCAGGTACCACTGTCTTTGGAGTCCTGACACTGTAGGGTTTCACGGAGAAAGCTCTTTATTACCTTCTCAGGGGGCAAGCGGAGAGTGATTATATGAACCAACATGCTGGACAGAAATAAGGCCAGAGGCCCACACTTTATGAAATCTTACCAAGAGGGATAAATGCTTTTGACGGCTCACTGGGTTTGGACATTCCAATGGTGTTGACAGCAAACACTCGCACTTCATAAGGAATCCCTTCAATCATGTTCTTGGGTTCAAAGGTCATTTCTTTACAAAGGTCAAAGTTGAGTCTCATCCATCGAGAGCTTTGCTTCTTCTTCCTCTCAATGATGTACCCTAAATACAAGACAGAGCAGTGACTCAGTGTCTACACAACCACTCACCCCTCAATATATGAACAGAACCTCACCGCAGTCACATCACCCTGACCCCACCACCATACAATAGTGCAATGTCTGCAAATTTCTTGAGCAAAGAGACAAAAAAAAGGTCTTCGGTGAGATGAAAGAATCATAGAATTGCTGATATAGAAGGAGGCCATTCGGCCCATTGTGCCTGTACTGGCTCTTCAAAGAGCATCATTCCCTCATGCCAAGCTCCAGTCTATATTTCCCAAATCCCGGTACACCATTACTATCCCAATAACCATCCACTGTCCCTCCTGAGTGCCTCGATTGATTCTGCTCCCACCACGTTTCCAGGCTGTGCATTTCAGACCCTAACTACTCGTTGGGTGAGAAAAGAATTCTTCTCCAAATACCCTCACTTTGTTCACCCATCACTTTAAACCCATGTCCTGCTCGTTCTGGTAGTTTTTACGGTTGGGTACAGCTTCTTCCTATCTACCATCTCCAGCACGCTCATGGATTTCAAAACCTCAATCAGATCTCCTCTCATCCTTCCTCTCTCTAAGGAGAACAGTCCCAACTTCTTCAGTCTAACCTCAGATGTAAAGTTGTTCATCCAAGAACTCATTCTTGGAAAAGGAAGAACATAGAATTATAACACTTTCTACCACCTCAGGACATCACCATACATTTTACAGCCAACTAAAAATCTCCTTAAAGCTGCCAATTTCCAGAGTTAAACATATTGTCACTATCACAACGGTGTTCACGGGAGATGGCCAAGTGAAAGTCACCAGCTATGTTTCTGACATTAAAACATCGAATGCACTTTATTAGGAATTTCATTGGACTGTAAAACCTTTGGGACATCCTGAAGTCTTGAAAGGTGTTAGATACAAGCAGGGGTTTCCACTTTCAGTCCTTGACATTTGATTCCAACCTTCCCGGGGTGTCTCAGACCCTTGAGTTACCTAAAATTGGGGAGCTTCCATCATAGTCAGGAGGATTCCACATCATTGTACACCAGTCACCTCCAACTTCCGTAACTATCGGTGGTGCAGGGGCATCAGGAATATCTTTAGCAAAAAGCATAAAATGTTCAATGTTAGTGGCATTTCCAACAATGTCCAGTTTACATTCTGCAAGGATAGTTCTGTTCTCTGCCTGGAATGGACTCCAGCTACTGAGTGGTCCCACATACTGGGTAAAGTGGGCAGAATCTTGTGGAAGTGATTGGAACTCAGCTACCACTCAGCACGAGCTCCATGTTGTAGAAAGAAGACAGAGTGACACACAGCAACTCTCATTCCCATTGCCAGAATCAGTTACTCAGCACCCCGTCTCAATAGCTCCTTTCTAATAAAACATTTCCTTGAACCCCCTGTCTTCAGTTTCCGCTTCCTTTGTTTCCAACTGGAGAACCACCCAAACCCGCACCCCAACCCAACCCACACCAGTTACCCGCTCGAACATCACACAATAAACAAGCCCCGGATTTTCCAGCCGCTCCTCAGAGACTCAATCCTGGCACCTACATCTTAACCCCACTGCCCATATTCTGTCCATTTTGTAGAGCGGGTTGTGAATTCCAGGACAGGAGGAATGTTGTTAGAGACATAGAGTTTTGTTCCAGGAAACATTGGGAGAGAATCCAACTCTTCCATCCAAATGGACCAGTGACATGCAATCTGAGAACAAGAGGCATCGTAGCATATCATGAGGTATTAGGAGATATCAGGAGGTTTTGAGTACTATCGTAAGATACCAATTCCATCAAGGTGGCACAGTGGCTCAGTGGTTAGCACTGCTGCCTCACAGCGCCAGGGACCCGGTTCAATTCCAGCCTCGGGTGACTGTCTGTGTGGAGTTTGCACATTCTCCCCGTGTCTGCGTGGGTTCCTCAGGGTGCTCCGGTTTCCTCCCACAGTCCAAAGATGCGCAGGTTAGGGTGGATTGGCCATGCTAGGTTGCCCATACTGTTCCAGGATGTGTAAGGTAGGTGGATTACCATGGGAAATGCGGAATTACAGGGATCAGATAGGATGCTCTGAGGGTTGCTGTGGATTTGATGGACCAAATGGTCTCCTTCCACGCTGTAGGGATTCTATGATCACTCATAAAGTGTCCATCAGATGAAGGTCACAGTGGGATCGGGGAGTGGGGGGAATGGAGTGAGGCCGGGAATGTTGGGAATGGAGTAAGACCGGGGAGTCAGGGGTGGGGGGGGGGGGGGGAATTGAGGCCAGGAGAATGAGGCTGAGGAGTGGGGGATAGAAATGAGGCCGGGGAGTGGGGAATAGGAATAAGGCCGAGGAGTGGGGGAGGGGGGAAATGAGGCTGGGGAATGGGGAATGGGAATGAGGCTGGGGAGTGGGGAAATAGAGTGAGACTGGGGAGTAGGGGATAGGAATGAGGCAGGGGAGTGGGGAATGGGAATGAGGCCAGAGAGTGGGGGGATATGAATGAGGCAGGGGAGTGGAGGTGTGGGGAAATGAGGCTGGGGAGTGGGGGATATGAATGAGGCCGGGGAGTTGGGGATGGGAATGAGGCCAGGGGGTGGGGGATATGAATGAGGCCGGGGAGTGGGGGATGGGAATGAGGCCAGGGGGTGGGAGATATGAATGAGGCCGGGGAGTGGGGGATGGGAATGAGGTCAGGAGTGGGGGATGGGCATGAGGTCGGGAGTGGGGGATGGGAATGAGGTCGGGAGTGGGGGAATGGAATTTTTGCTTGGGATGTTGCCAGTTTACCTTTCAATTGCATTAGCATCAGAATAAACTTTTTTAAAATCTAATTAACATGGTAATCTGGTGTTGAGTGGCCCCTTCCTAATTGCCCCTGAAGAATGTCAATAGCCACATGGAGGTACAGTTCCATCATGTTTATGTTACTTATTGCATTTGCTCATGGAATGTGGGCATCATTGGCTGGGCCAGGATTTGAAATCCATAATTGCCCTCAGATGGTGATGATGAGCTGCCTTCTAGAACCATTGCAGTCCTTATGGTGTTAGTAGACCCACAATGACATTATGGAGGGACTGCCGAGTGATTTTAACCTAGCGGCAGAGAAAGAATGGTGATATACTTGCAAGTCAATGGTGAGTGGCTTGGAGGCTGTGGTGTCCTCTCTACCTCTGCTGCCTGTGTCCTCCTAAAGTGCTCAAGGTCAGGGATTTGGAATGTATTGTTGAAGGAGCCTTGGGGAGTATCAGCGGTGCATCCTGTAGGTAGTTACACATTATTGCTACTGAGCGTCTGTGGTGGAGGGAATGGAGGATTGTCGACATAGTAGCTTGAGTGTGATGGAATACTCCCCACTTGCCTGGATGGATGCAGCTCCAACAACACTCAAGAAGCCTGACAACATCCAGGACAAAGCAGCTGCTGATTGGCACTACATCTACAGGCATCCACTCCCTCCACCATCACTCAGTAGCAACAGTGTGTACCATCTACAAGATGCCCTGCAGAAATTCACCAAAGATCCTCAGACAGCACCTTCCAAACCCAAGACCACTTCCATCTGGAAGGACAAGGGCAGCAGATACATGGGAACTCCACCCTTTCCAAGTTCACCTCTCAGCCAGTCACCATCCTGACTTGGAAATACATCGCCATTCCTTCACTGTCACTGGGTCAAAATCCTGGAATTCCCTCCTTAAGGGCATTGAGGGTGTTTGTTACGCCAAACAGAGTGTGGTGGTTTCAAGATGGCAGCTCACCACCTTCTCAAGGTCAATTAAAGACAGACCATAAACACCAGCCCAGCCAGTGACACCCACATCTCATTCATGATTAAAGAACCATTCTCATAAATCTTGAGTGTCCCTTCTCCAAGGCTTTGACCTCCCTCCCTAAAGCCTGATAGCTAGAATTAGAGACCATTCTCCAACTGAGACTCTGACCTGTGATCCATGAAGTTTCACCACAATTTCCCTGACTCAGTGCTACACTATACACCTCTGTTAAAATAGCCATAGACCCTGCATATCGCTTTTCCAAATTGTTTTCATAACTTGTCCAGTTATCATTACCAGGTTCTTTCCATGCACCCACAAGTCTCTCTGCTCTTGCAGCACTTTCACATGTACTGCTGCCTCTACTTATTCTTTGTCCCAAACTGAAAAAGTCCACTTCCTGAAGGAAGAGCACCAATCACAGTATCCCAGAATGGTACAACACGGAGAGATTGGCTCATTCAGTCTGCGGTGGATCTTACAAAAAGCAAGAGTCTAAATTAGAGTGGTGCTGGAAAAGCACAGCAAGTCAGGCAGCATCCAAGGAGCAGGAAAATTGACATTTCGGGCAAAAGCCCTTTATCAGGAATGCCCGAAACGTCGATTTTCCTGCTCCTCGGATGCTGCCTGACTTGCTGTGTTTTCTAGCACCACTCTAATCTGGACTCTGATTTCAAGCATCTGCAATACTCACTTTTGCCTTACAACAAGCAAGCCAGTCAGCTCCAATTTCCCCATATCCCCAAAATATTTTTCTCTTTGAGTGTTTATCACAACTCCTTCCAAAGTTGCTTCTGAGTTTGCATCCATCACCTGAAATCTTTGTTGGGCAAGGGTTTGTCTTCTCCTGTCTGTTTTTGTTTTGACAACCATCTTGAATCAGTCACCAACCATTTAGCCAAAAGGAACAATTTCTTTTGGTTTAATCGATTTAAACCCTTCATAATCCTTTGATACAGGGAGTGAAACAGCAGTGGGATTGTCTATTTGTTGTCCTCACTTACCGACCACCTTTATTTTCAGCTGAGCACTGTCTTCCCCAGCTTCATTCTGTACCACAATCTTGTACGAGCCCGAGTCATCTTTCTCAGCAAGATCAATCACCAATGAAGTGTGATCGGGGAATGATTCCGCTCTTACTCGGCCCCCTGTTTCCATAATTGCCTACGGGACACAACACATTACACATCAATACACCCTCACCATAATACAACTTAGACAAATGTAGCAGCTTTAAAGAACAAAGAACAAAGAAAATGTACAGCCCAGGAACAGGTCCTTCGGTCCTCCAAGCCTGAGCTGATCCAAATCCATTGTCTAAACCTGTCAGTCAATTCCCAATCAACTGTATCCCTCTGCTCCCCACCTACTCATGCATCTCTCCAGACTCATCTTAAATGAATCTACCGTGCCTGCCTCTACCACCTCTGCTGGCAACGTGTTCCAAATGCCCACCACCCTCTGTGTGAAGTACTTGCCACGTGTATCCCCCTTAAACTTTTCACCTCTCACCTTGAAAGCACGACCTCTCGTTATTGAATGGTCAAATACCAATTTGTCTTTTATTGAGAATTCTAGACATTTGGCATTATTTGGAGGAAGAGCTTTGCTGCTAGCTACAGCATCACAGACTGTTCAAGAGAAAGGGAACTGTGCAACAGCTACAGTGATAGCAACTCCCCAAGCTTCCTTTAGTAGCACATACCAAATCCAAGACCACTTCTATCTAGAAGGACAAGGGCAGCAGATACATGGGAACACCACCCCCTGCAAGTTCCCCTCCACGCCACTCATCATCTTGACTTGGAAATATATCGCCGTTCCTTCAGTGTCGCTGGGTCAGAATCCTGGAATTCCCTCCCTAAGGACATTGTGGGTCTAACCACAGCGCACACACTGCAGCGGTTCAAGAAAGCAGTTTCTCCAGAGCAGTTCAGAATGGGTAATAAATTCTGGTCCAGCCCACATTCCAACATGATTAAATATTTGTTTTCATAAATAATGGCAAACATTTCTTGAAAGGAAAAGAAATCCCACAACTTCGTCCTGAGGTCGGAATTTTCAGATGGAGTGATGAAACCTCATGCAGCAAGGAATCTTGGGATTTTGGGATTCATTCATAAATTCACAAATGCTCTTATGTTCTTCCAATACAGAACATAGAACAGTACAGCATAGTATAGGTCCTTCGGATCTCGAAGTTGTTCCAATCTTTTATCCTACTCTAAGATCAAACTATATATCCTTCATTGTACTATTTTCCATGTGCATATCCAAGAGTCGCTTAAATGTTCCTAATGTATCTGACTCTACTCCCACCGCTGGCAGTGCATTCCATGCACCCACCACTCTCTGTGTAAAGAACCTACTTCTGATATCTCCCTTAAATCTTCCTCCAATAACCTTAAAATTATGCCCCCTTGTTATAGACATTGCTGTCATGGGAAAAGGTCTCTGGCTATCCACTCTATCTACGCCTCTTAACATCCTGAAACCTCTAGCAAATCACCTCTCATCCTTCTTCACTCCAATGAGAAAAGCCCTAACTCCCTCACCCTTTCTTCATAAGACATGCCCTCCAGTTCAGGCGGCATCCTGGTAAATCTCCTCTGCACCCTCTCTGAAGCTTCCACATCCTTCCTGTAATGGGGTGACCAGAACTGAACACAATTTTCCATGTGTGGTCTAACCAGGACTCTACAGACCTGCAGCATAACCTTGTGACTCTTAAACTTAATCCCCCTGCTAATGAAAGCCAACACACCATACGCCTTCTTAACAACCCTATCAACCTGGGTGATAAGGTTGAGCAACATATGGACATGGACCCCAAGATCCTTCTGTTCCTCCACACTGTCAAGAACCCTGCCTTTAATCCTGTAGTCTGCATTCAAATTCACACTTTTCCAGGTTGAACTCCATCTCCGTTTCTCAACCCAACTCTACATCCTGTCAATGTCCCGTTGCAACCTACAAAAGCCCTCCACACAATCCACCACTCCACCAACCTTCATGTCATCGGCAAACTTATTAAACCACTTTTGACTTCCTCATCCAAGTCATTTATAAAAATCACTAAGAACAGAAGTCACAGAACAGACCCCTGCGGAACACTACTGGTCACTGAGCTCTAGGCTGAATACTTTCCATCTACCACCACCCTCTGTCTTCTATGGGCCAACTCTATATCCAGACAGCCAAATTTCCCTGTATCCAAGGCCTCCTTATGTTCTGAATGAGCCTACCATGGGGAACCTTATCAAGTGCCTTTTTTTTAATGAGAGATGTATTTTTTATTATTCAATCACGGAACATGGATATTGCTGACTAGGTTAGTGTTCTTTATAATGTATATATTTATTGAAAAAAAAAATTCCCTTTTTTTTAAAACAATAACACAAATCAGAAAAAAAAGCAAAATTATAAATGTACAAAAGTACAGAAAAGTAGAAATGATATCGTACTATTATGTTTTTACAGTAACATTAACAATAAACTGCTTACTATTCTCCAAGATATAGTCAACTCATATTTACCTAACTTAAACCAAATTAGCACAGACTCAAATTAAATGAGATAATACTAAATTAAATTACAATTCAACAACATTAACTTACACTACATTGTCCTATATTATATTCCATAACTCCACTCGGCGCACCTCCACCAAGGCTCCTGTCCATGGGAGCAACCGTAATTATACCCGTATTTACTAGGCCTCAGCACCCCCCACAAGCCCCGCCCCCACTGCAGTCCCTGGACCACCATCTACAGCCCTCATGGCTATAAAAAGGCCCTAATCAATACCGCTAACAGATCCATGACTATATAATTTAGAAAGGGCCGCCATGTCATATAGAATCGCTCCATTCCGTGGTGCGTGATCCTGAGGGATGTGTTCCATCACTAGTATATGCCACCCTGTTATGCTGGAGGCTTTTCTGATATCCAGCTCATTCGGATGTTCTTCCTCGCACAGTGCGTCAGGATATTAAACAACCTTTTCCTGTGCTCACCCAGAGAGGGAAGGTTCAGTAATCCCAAGAGGAGGGACACCAGATCCCCCCTAACTTCCACTTGCCTACATATGGCAACAGGGTGCCTATTTGATATTTCTTCAAATCCGGGAGATCCCCACCAACGCCCCCCAAGACCTCTCCCCCCCACCTTCCCCCCCACCCCCCGCCCATCCCACCCACCACCCCATATCCTGCAACTTGGTAAATTTAATTAAGGGACGCCAACGGCACCAAATAAATGATCCAAGCCTCTCCACCAATCTCCGCAGCACCTGTTTGAGTATTAATAGTGGGAGCATCCTCATAGGATATAACAACCAAGGGAGAACATTCATTTTAATCAAGGCTAAAAGGCCTAGCCAAGACATGGGCGGTCCCTCCCATTGCTGCAAGTCCTGCTTTATTCTCTCAAACAGCTGCACAAAGTTAGCTCCGTACAGCTGCTGGAAGTGAGGGGTAATAAAACTTTCCAGATAAAGAAAACCTTTCCGTGACCACCTAAAGGAAAATTTCATTCCACCTTCCACCTTCAGTACCTCCACCAACCCCTCACAGATATGACTTCCTATTTTATAAAATTTATCTTGTATCCCGAAAAGCTACCGAACACTTTAATTTTTTGTATTATCTGTGGTATGGATTTTTCAGGGTTAGGTAAAAACAAAAGGACATCGTCGGCGTAGAGAGTGAGTTTGTGTTCCCCAACTCCCACCTTTGGTGCCATTATTTTGCGGTCTTTTCAGATAGCTCTGCCAGTGGTTCAAGTACCAAGGTGAACAGTAGCAGTGACAAGGGACATCCCTGTCGGCTGCCCATCCCCACACCAAAATTGCTCAATTTAACCCCATTCATAATAACTGTCACCTTAGGATCTTTATGTAACACTGACAGCCACCTGGTGAAGGCCCCTCCCAGACCAAAACAATCTAGAACAGCAAAGGGATACAACCATTCCACCCAATCCAAAGTCTTTTCTGCATCCAGGTAGACCACCAAACCGGGACTCATTCTCCGCTGACATATTTGCACTTTATTCAACACCCGCCTGACATTATTGGAGGGGTTGCAACCCTTGATAAAACCCATCTGGTCCTCTTTTATAATAACGGGCAGCACCTTCTCCAACCTCTTTGATAGAATTTTAAAATCCACATTCAATAACGAGATGGGTCTATACGATGAGCAATCCTCGGGGTCTTTCCCTTTCTTTAAAATAAGAGAGATATTAGCCTCTCTAGGAGAGGGCAGAAGATATTCCTGGCTATATAAGTAACTATACATCTCCAGCAGTGGTTCAGCCAACATGTGTATGAACTTCTTGTAAAATCTACTTGGGAATCCATCTGGACTGGGTGCCTTAGCACCTTGGAGCTGCCTTACTGCCTCTTGCACCTCCTGTACATTTAAAAGGGAGGCCTGATCTCTGTTTTTATACCGGGGAGGTCCACATTTTCCAAAAAAGGATTCCATTCTCACATTTCCATCCCCACATCCCTCTGATCAGTATAACTCTGTATAGAACTCCCGGAATCTGGCATTGATCTTCCTCAGTTCACAAATGACACTGCCCGCACTCTCCCTCACAGACACAATGGACTGTGCAGCACTTTTCTTCCTAGCCAGTTAAGCCAGTTAGCTACCTGGCTTATCCCCATATTCAAACAGCCTTTGCTATGCAAAGGAGACCCCTCTCTTCACCGCTTGTGTGAGCACTGAGTCCAGAGCAGCCCGGAGATCCATGACCCATTGCAATTTAACCACGGCTGGTCTGGTGTAATATGCTGACTCGGCTGCCTTCAGCCAGGCCTCAAGCATCCGCTGCTGCCCCGCTCTGTCTCCTTCTCATTACCGAGTATGAAATAATCATTCCCCTTAAGAATGCTTTGGTGGTCTCCCAAAGCACTGATGGATTGCTGGCTGTACCCCGATTGAATTCCTAAAAAGCCCTGAACTCCCTTGTGATACACTGGACAAAGTTGTCATCCTTCAACAGTAGCAGATCCATGTGCCACTGCCGCTCACCCACTCCACTACCATTGGTCTTAACATCTAAATATATTACCGCACGGTCTGAAAAAGTTATGCTCCCAATCCTACAGGCTAACACCAAATCCAAACAAGCCAATGGAACAAAGAACTTGTCAATTCTTCCATGGCACTTGTATGGGTTGGAGTAGAAGGTAAAGACCCTTCCCATTTGGGTGGAGGCACTTCCACACATCCACTAGCCCCAGCTCCTCACACAAGTCCATTAACTATCTAAACTGCCGAGGTGTATCTAACAGCCCTTTTGGCATCCTGTCTACTCCAGGGACCATGAGAGTCTCCTCTTATGATTGTATGGTGCACCCCAAGAGCCATTAACGTAGAGACTACATCAACTAAAAATTTGACAGAGTGTGCTGGGGGACAGTAAACGTTCAGGATGCCATACTTTTCTCTGTGTACCAGAGCCTTGAGAATGATTAACTGTCCATACCCATTCTTGATTTGATCTATCGCCTGAAATGGGAGGTTCTTTTATACCATGCCACTCCTCTGCTTTTGGAGTTAAAGGAGGAAAAGAATACCCTATCATATGTCCCCCCCCACCCCCGTAACTTCAGATGTTCCCCATCTGTCAAATGCATCTCTTGTAACATCACGAGCCGAACACAGCAGACTGTTCAGACTGCCGCCATCTTGAATCTCCCCATCAAATGTCTTTCTAAAATCCATGTACACCACATCCACTGCTCTACCTTCATCAACGCCTTTTGTCACATCCTCAAAAAATTCAATAAGGCTTATGAGGCATGACCTGCCCCTGACAAAGCCATGCTGACTATCTCTAATCAAACCATGGTTTTCCAAGTAATCATAAATCCTGTCTCTCAGAATCCGCTCCAATAATTTGCCCCTCACAAATGTATGACTGACTGGTCTGTAATTCCCAGGATTATTCCTATTCTCTTTCTTGAACAGGGGAATAACATTTGCCACCCTTCAATTATCTGGCACTACTCCAGTGGACACTGAGGACACAAGATTATCGCCAAAGGTGCAGCAATTTCTTCCCTCGCTTCCTGTAGTAACCTTGGGTATATTCCATCTGGCCCAGGGGACTTAGCTATCCTTATGTTTTTCAAAATTTTCAGCACGTCCTTCTTCTTAACTTCAATCTGTTCGAGCATATCAGCCTGTTTCACACTGTCCTCACAAATTACAAGGTCCCTCTCAGCAGTGAATACTGAAGTAAAGTATTCATTAAGGACCTCCCCTACTTCCTCCAACTCCACGGACAAGTTCCCTCCACTATCCCTGATCTGTCCTACCCTCACTCTGGCCATCCGCTTGTTCCTCACATAAGTATAGAATGCCTTAGGGTTTTTCTTAATCCTACTCTCCAAGGCTTTTTCATGCCCCCTTCTAGCTCTCCTAAGTCCATTCTTCAGTTCCTTCCTGGCTATGTTATACCCTTCTAGAGCCCTGTCTGATCCTTGCTTCCTCAGCCTTAAGCTAGCTTCCTTCTTCCTCTTGACTAGATGTTCCACATCCCTTGCCACCCAAGATTCCTTCACCCTACCATCCCCTCCTTGCCTCAGTGGGACAAACCAATCCTGCACTATCAGCAAGTGCTCCCTAAACAACCTCCACATTTCTGTTGTGCATTTTCCTGAGAACATCTTTTCCCAATTTAGGAGCCTCAGTTCCTGTCTAATAGCATTGCAATGCCCTCTCCCCCCCCCCCCCCCCCCCAATTAAATTCTTTCCATTCTGTTTGCTCCTATCCCTCTCCATGAATGTAGTAAAGGTTGGGGAGTTGTGATCACTATCACTGAAATGCTCTCCCACTGAGAGATCTGACACCTGGCATGGTTTGACCTCCCTTCTAGTCGGCCTATCTAATATTGAGTCAGGAATCCCTCCTGGACACACCTGACAAAATCTGCTCCATCCAAGCTATTTGAACTAAGGAGGTTCCAATGAATATTAGGGAAGTTAAAGTAACTCATGACAACAACCCTGTTACTTCTGCACTTTTCCAAAATCTGCCTCCCAATCTGCTTCTCCGTATCTCTGTTGCTATTGGAGGACCTGCAGAAAACTCCCAATAGAATGAATGCTCCTTTCCAGTTTCTGACTTCCATCCATACTGACTCAGCAGACAAACCCTCCTGGACGACCTCCCTTTCTACAGTTGTGATACTATCCCTGATTAGGAATACCACTCTCCCCACCTCTTTTACCTTCCCCACATTCCCTTTGAAACATCTAAAACTTGGATTATCCAACAACCATTCCTGTCCCTGAGATATCCAAGTCTCTGTAATGGCCCCAACATCACAGTTCTAAGTACTGATCCATGCTGAGTTCATCACCCTTATTCCTGACATTTCTTGCATTAAAATAGACACACTTTAACCCATCACACTAACTGCATTTTTTCCTTATCAAGTGGCTATCCCTCCTCACAGACTCTCTGCACACTGTATCTGCCTGTTCACTACCTACCCCATCCTCTGATCCGGAGCACCAGTTCCCATCCCCCTACCAATTCCATTTAAAACCTCCTGAAGAGTTCTAGCAAATCTCCTGGCCAGGTTGGTGACCCTCCAGTTCAGGTGCAACCTGTCCTCCTTGTACAGGTCCCTACTTCCCCAGAAGGTATCCCAATGATCCACATACCTGAAGCCCTCCCTCCTACACCAGCTCTGCAGCCACATGTTCAGTTGCACTCACCCTCTGTTCCTAGCCTTATTAGCCTGTGGCACCAGTAGCAATCCTGAAATTACTACTTGTTCATCCTGCCTTTTAGCTTCCAACCTAACTCCCTATATTGTATTCACTTTTCAGGTCCTCCTCCCTTTTCCAAGCTACGTCATTGGTACCGATGTGTACCACGACTTCTGGCTGCTCTCCCTCCCTCTTAAGAATCCTGTAAACATGACCAGAGATATCCCTGACCCTGATATCTAAGAGGAAACACACCATCCGGGAGTCTCACTCGCGGGCACACAATCTCCCATCTGTTCCTCTCACCATTGAATTTCCTACCACTATTGTTCTCCTATTCTCTCCCCTTCCCTTCTGAGCCGCAGAGCCAGGCTTAGTGCCAGAAAACTGGCTGCGGTGGGTTTCCCCTGGTAGGTCATCCCCTCCAAACAGTATCCAAAGCAGTACACTTATTATTGAGGGGAAAGGCCATAGGGTCTCACTGCACTGTCTGCTTATTCCCTTTCCCTCTCCTAGAAGTTACCCAACTACCTTCATCCTCTAATGTAGATGTGACTATCTCCCTATAGCTCCTCTCTATCACCCCTCAGCCTTCCGAATTATCCAAAGTTCATCCAGCACCAGCTCTAGTTCCCTAACATGGTCTGTGAGAAGCTGGAGTTGGGTGCACTTTGAGTCATAGAGTCATAGAGATATACAGCATGGAAATGGACCCTTCGGTCCAACCTGTCCATGCCGACCAGATATCCCAACCCAAGCTAGTCCCACCTGCCAGCACCCGGCCCATTTCCCTCCAAACCCTTCCTATTCATATACCCATCCAGATGCATCTTAATGTTGCAATTGTACCAGCCTCCACCACTTCCTCTGGCGGCTCATTCCATACACGTACCACTCTCGGGTGACCCTTAACCTCCCACATCCTGCAAAAGGAGCATACAACTGCCCTAGCCTCCATCCCCTCTGCTCTAAATTACCAGGAGAGATTGAATAAAAGAAAACTAACAAAACAAAACCTTACCTTACCAACCCAACACACAGAGTTTTTTTGGTTTGAGGAGGAGGACGGGTGGGAGACACTACACGTGTACTGTCTCGGGTTTAGCGCTTGCCCAAATATATCAGTTGACATGCCCAGCAATCCCCATGTCTGTGTCCATTCCTGTTGCGTCTTCGCTTCATCTATTCACGAGTTAAGTCTTTAAGAATGAAATTTACCTTCCCAGCAGCCCCCGGTCCTCGCTATCAGCACTCCTGCTGTTGCTGCAAAGGGGATTGGCTTTGTAGGTGAAGGAAGTGACTTACCTTTTCACCTTTCATCCACACAATCCGTGGCATTGGTTCCCCTGTGACTGGGATGTCCAACCGAAGTTTATTTCCAGCCACCACCACAATCTCAGGCGTCTTAGAGAGATGGTCGAGGTGGAGCTTGGGAGCATCTAATGGAGTCAACGTTAAAAAGACAAAAATTAGACACCAAAACCACTACCCATGGAAATACTGATATACAAATGTGGATTAGGATAATCTGTACCCTGCCTTTTCATCTCCTGCAATGTTTCATCATTAAGGCTCACCAAACCCGATTGCCATCATAGAGTCATAGAGATTTCCAACACAGAAAAAGACCCTTCAGTCCATTGTGTCTGCACTGGTCAAAACAACCTCCCCTAACTATTCTAATCTCATTTTCCAGCATTTCATTGTTTCATTTTCCAACCATCTTGAACCCATATCCCCCTCATTCTTGATCCTTCCGCCAATGGGAACAGACTGATTGAGACTGTAATCAGTTGATCCCGTGCCCAATGGTGTCTGGCCCACATGAGCGAATTTCCTGGAGATGACCAATCATACGTCCACCAGTTTGTCTCCCCTTCCTACCAACAGCACATGGACTACATTGCTTCACAAAAGCAGCTCCCATTCCCCAGGATAACTAGGGACAGGTAGTAAACACTGGGCCAGCCAGCGATGCCCATGGCCCATGGGTGAAAAAAAAATCTGATTGCAAAAGGAAAAGATCCTTGGTTATCCGATTGGATGATTCTATGCTGTCAATCAATTTATTTTGCCTAACTTCAATATTTTAATGCCCAACGGACAAGATGTTTAAAATACCTCTGGGTTGTTCATCCCTCACTGCATTGGCCTGTGATGACCAACAGGATGAAGCTGGGGTTAGGATTAGGTTTAGAGTTAGGGTTAGGGTTAGAGTTCGGGTTAGGGTAAGGATCACGGTTAGGGTTAGAATTAGAGTTAGGATAAGGGCTAGGGTTAGGGTTAGGTTAGGGTTAGGGTTAGGATAAGTGCTAAGGTTAGGATAAGGGCTAGGGTTAGGGTTAGGGTTAGGGTTAGATTAAGGGTTAGTGTTAGGGTTACGGTTAGAGTCAGTGTTAGGGCTAGGATTAGGGTTAGGGTTAGAATTAGTGATGGGATCAGAGTTATGGTAAAGTTTAGAGTTAGCGGTAATGTTAGTTTAGGTTAAGGTTATTGTCAGGGTCGCACTGTGCACGCTGAGGAGATTGTGCTCTCTCATGTGCTGTCACTGTGGTAAATGGGAAAGTTGTGAAGGGACAGCAGAGTTCAGTGGAGCAGAGGGAAGAGGATCGAGACAGTAAATGTCCACTTGAGACTGATTTTCCAATAGATTGAGTTGACTGTGGATACCAATGCATTCCACTGTCCATGTCTGGGTTGAACTAATTACACCTTAGGCTAAGCCTAAGAATCAATGCTGGATGGAAGAACATGATCACAGAAAGTTTCCAGTGCCAAAGGAGGCCATTCAGTGCATTTGGTTAATGCTAGCTCTCTGGGGGAGCAATTTACTGAGTGCCGTTTCCTCATCCTTTTCTATATATCCCTGCATGGTCTTTCTTTTAAAAGAAGAATCTGTCTAGTGATAGCTTTATTGAACCTGTTCTCACTGCCCCTCCCTCTAAGGCAGCACTCTCAGACCCTAACCATTTGTTTCATGGGTACATTTCTCCCCGTGTCACCATTGCTCCATTGGCCAACTGTCTTGAATCCATGCCCCTCATTCTCTACCCTTCTAAGAATGGGAACAGAATGTGATCACTTGATCCCCATGCCCAATGGCGCCCTGCCCAAGTGCGTGAATTTCCTGAAGATGCCAATTATGATTCCATTCAGAGCCTTAGTCAATGGGCAGTTGTGGCTCAGTGCCCAGCTGAGACAGGTACTGCCAATGTAGGTGGGAGGAAAAAAGCATGACTGCAGATGCTGGAAACCAGATTCTGAATTAGTGATGCTGGAAGAGCACAGCAGTTCAGGCAGCATCCGAGGAGCAGTAAAATCGACGTTTCGGGCAAAAGCCCTTCATCAGGAATACAGGAATCATGATGAAGGGCTTTTGCCTGAAACGTCGATTTTACTGCTCCTCGGATGCTGCCTGAACTGTTGTGCTCTTCCAGCATCACTAATCCAGAATGTAGGTGGGAGGCCATGTCCTCCAACTGGAAGCCCCTTCTGAACATTGTTGATAGTAAGGCCATAAATACCAGGCCAGGAACAAGGAGGATGGGTCACTTAAAGGTGTGTTTGGTGGTCTCCTGACCTCCTGCTCAGGGGTCTGCCTGGAAAAGGCTGGTGGGTTGTGTAAACACTTGTGGGGAGTCGATGTAGTGATTGTAACGAGGTCAGCCAGGTGAATCTAATAGAATATGAGTTCCCTGATTGGTCCAATTTAAACTGGAGTGTCAGGGGTTCTGCTCACCCTAGGAGCCTCTGTGCTAGCTGAATCAGTGTAATCTATTCTGCCTGTATAACTAAAGGGTGACTTGGTGATTGGTTACTGGCCTTTGTGGAGTTACTTCCGTGGGGTTACTTCCAAAGTTGAGAAAACCCTGACCCTTTAAAAATGGCCCCTTTGAGTAGTTGAGGCCTTTGAGTAGTTGACTGCCGACCTCCATTGAGTGGATTATTGACTTTCTCCTCTTGGCCTCCTCTGGGCAGATCAGCCAGAGACAGGACTGTGTCAGGGAGTGGTCCTGATGCACCCTGCCCTCCCCCATATCCCATCCAACCCCCCCCCAAACCCCTGGGCTCCAACTGCACCCCCATGGGGCTTGGGGAAACAGCCCAATGAGTTCCCAACAGTTTCTCGCATCCTCATCAACTTCCATCATTCAGTGGGTCTGTGCACCCTGCCTGCTCTCACTCACCAATCATACGAAGCTTAGCTCCCAGCTGAATTGAGTAACCGTCCGGGATGAAAGTGTAGTCACCATCATCGTCCAAAGCCATCTTTTCCACCACCATCTTGTGTACTCTTCAATCACAAAACACAATACATGAGGCTTCTGCCAAATTCATGCACAAATTAAATAATTAAAAAACAACAGAAGTTCACGAGAATGTATGGAAGTTTATAAGATTGTGAATGGCTTGGATAGAGTGAAAAATATTAGGCTTTTTCCCAAGGTGAAGGGGCTAATTACTAGGGGACACAGGTTCAAGTGCGGGAAGGGGGAAAGTTTAAAAGAGATGTGAGAGGCAAATGTTTCACACAAAGGGTGGAGCACTCTGGAACACGCTGCCAGAGGAGGTGGTGAAAGCAGATCCAACAACAGGATTCAACAAGCACCTGGACAAATACACGGATAGGAAGGGAATGGATCCTGTTAGGGAAGAGAGGCTTAGCATGGAGGGGCAAAATGTGTCAGTGCAGGCTTGAAGGGTGGAAGGGCCTGTTCCTGTTCTGTGTTGTTCTTCGTAACCACAGCAGCAATTGTTCGTTCCTGTTAAAATTCTGCAGAACTGAGGTGAAGACGTATTTGGTGTTTTGTACATAAATCTGGTCTGTTACTCAAAGGACCAAGAGGCAGTGCACATGGTGCAAATAAAAAAGATTTACTGGATAAGCACATAACCACTAGGAGCAGGGGGAGGCCATTCAGCCCCTCGAGCCTGCTCTGGCATGGCTGATCTCATCTCAGCCTCAATTCCACTATCCTGCCCTCTCCTTATAACCCTTCAACCCGTTCCTAATTAAAAATCTGTCTCTAGCCTCTTTAAATTTACTCAAGGAAACTGCCAGGCTCCGGGAAAGTGAACGCCACAGATTCATGACCCTCTGAGGGAAGTAATTCCTCCTCATCTCTGTTTTAAATCTGCCACCCATCAGCCATATGACCTCTCATTCTAGATTGTCTCACAAGGGGAATCATCAGTCAACATCTGCTCTGTCAATCCCGTTAGAGTCAAAACAAAACTGTAGCTTCGGCTCCTGATGCTGCTTAGTTTGCTGTGTTCTTCCAGCCTCCTTGTCTACCTTGTCAATCGCTTTAGCATTGTATATAATGCAATTAGATCTCCTCTCATTCTTTTATACACCAGGTAGTATTGGCCTATTCTTGTAGAAGTTATAACAATTGTAAAAGACTGAACGAGCAAGGCTAGGAATAAAGGTCTTTAAAGGTTGGAACAGGTTTGGAAGAGCATTTGATGGAGAATTTGATAGTAGAACTGACTCGAAGTAGAAGACAGAGGATGGTGGTGGAGGGTTGTTTTTAGACTGGAGGCCTGTGACCAGTGGAGTGCCACAAGGATCGGTGCTGGGTCCACTACGTTTTGTCATTTATATAAATGATTTGGATATGAACATAGGAAGGTACAGTTAGTAAATTTGCAGATGACACCAAAATTGGAGGTGTAGTGGACAGCGAAGAAGGTTACCTCAGAGAAAATGGGAACTTGATCAGATGGGCCGAAGGGCTGAGATATGGCAGATGGAGTTTAATTCGAATAAATGTGAGGTGCTGCATTTTGGGAAAGCAAATCTTAGCCGGACTTATACACTTAATGCTAAGGTCCTAGGGAGTGTTGCTGAACTAAGAGACCTTGGTTTGCATGTTCATAGCTCCTTGAAAGTAGAATTGTAGGTAGATAGGATAGTGAAGAAAGTGTTTGGTATGCTTTCCTTTATTGGTCAGAGTATTGAGTACAGGAGTTGGGAGGTCATGTAGCAGCTGTACAGGACATTGGTTAGGCCACTGTTGGAATATTGTGTGCAATTCTGGTCTCCTTCCTATCGGAAAGATGTTGTGAAACTTGAAAGGATTCAGAAAAGATTTACAAAGATGTTGCCAGGGTTGGAGGATTTGAGCTATAGGGAGAGGCTGAACAGACTGGGGCTGTTTTCCCTGGAGCGTCAGAGGCTGAGGGGTGACCTTACAGAGGTTTATAAAATCATGAGAAGCATGGATAGGATAAATAGACGAAGTTTTTTCCCTGGGGTGGGGGAGACCAGAACTAGAGGGCATAGGTTTAAGGTGAGAGGGGAAAGATATAAAAGGAACCTAAGGGGCAACTTTTTCACGCAGAGGGTGGCACATGTATGGAATGAGCTGCCAGAGGAAGTGGTGGAGGCTGGTACAATTGCATTATTTAAAAGGCATCCAGATGGGTGTATGAATAGGAAGGGTTTGGAGGGATATGGGCCAAGTGGTGGCAAATTGGACTAGATTAGGTTAGGGTATCTGGTCAGCATGGACGAGCTGGACCGAAGGGTCTGTTTCTGGGCTGTACATCTTTATGACCCTATGACTCTATCATAGTTTCAGCTTTTCTCTTGCAATCATCAAAAAGTATGCAAAAACATGAGGGAAGATTCTTGTGTCTGGCCAGACGAGTACAAGGTGAAAACCTTCAACAATAATTTTCTCCTATTTAAAGGTACTCTGAACGAATAATAGACTGTCCATTTCTCACTATGGGGCCCCCAAGATGGAGAATAACAGATCCATTTGATGGAAACTACTTTACTCTGAGAGTTAGAAAGTGGAGCTCACTGGCACAGGGTGGAGTGTTGAGGTGAAAAGCAAAGATACATTTAAGGGGAATATAGATAAAGACATAAAGGAGAAGGTGGTCCAGATTCAATGAGATGAAGAGGGATGGGGGGAGATTCATGTGGTGCATAAACCCCAGCATGGACCAGTTGGGTTGAATTGCTATCTAATTCCATCTTCAGTGATGTGATTTCTCAATAAAAGGCCCTTCAAAGTATAGCCTCAATCTTGATTGATAAAATGCAGATACAGCTGAATAAAGAATTCCTCTGCTCACTACAGGGTAGATTTTTAATTCCATCCTCTGAATGTTGGCATCATTGGCAAGGTCAGAGTTTATTGCCCATCCCTTCATGTCCTGAGAAAGTGACATCCCCCTTTCTGAACTAAAGCACTCTGATACAACTACCATTAAATACAGGCTCAAAGGAGATATAAATGGAAAGTTTCCTTCCATTGGACAATTGGACAAAGCATTCTGTATACCTGGACTGTCTTTCTTTCAAAGTGGTCAATGCAAGGATAATGGAAGTTTATCTTTCAACAAGCATGTATTGGAAATCTCCTGCTTCCTTGCCTGGACTTGGTTCCTTGCATTCACATCACTGATTTTTTATAACTAGTGTTTATGGCAGTTATGTTAGAAGTTAGATTTTCAGTTGGGAATGTTTACTGTAAGCAAGGAGCTGCTCAGCTCATGTCTCCTGTTTCTGAAACATCCTCGTTGTGAATCCAATGTGAAGCTAGATTACGAATACAGTAAATGACATGTGTGGAACTGCAGGTAAATCCAAATCCATCAGAGTTTTACCTGCACTTCCACATGCTATTTACTGTATCCATTGCACCCGATGTGGTCTCCTCTACGTTGGGGAGACTGGACGACAGCTCGTAGAGGGCTTCAGGGAACATCTCCGGGAAACCCGCACCAACCAACCCCACTGCCCCATGGCTGAACATTTCAACTCCCCTTCCCATTCCACCAAGGACATGCAGGTCCTGGGTCTCCTTCATCACCACACCCTAAGCAACTGACACCAGGAGGAAGAATACCTCATCTTCTGCCTCAGGACCCTCCAACGCCATTCCATCAATGTGGACTTCACTAGTTTCCTCATTTCCCCTCCCCCCACCTTATCTTTTAACTCAGCACCACCCTCTTGACCTGTCCCATCTGTCTTCCTTCCCACCTACCACTCCACCCTCCTCTCCAATCTATCACCATTACCCCCACCTTAATCTACCTATCGCACCCTCTGCTACCTTCCACCCCAGTCCCACCCTCCCTCCCATTTATCTCTCCACCCCCAAGGCTCACAAGCCTCATTCCTGATTAAGGGCTCTGGCCTGAAACGTTGATTCTCCTGCTCCTCGGATGCTGCCTGACCTGCTGTGCTTTTCCACATCACACAGGAGAGGCCTAGCTCAGATTGGAGGCTCTGTCTATCCTATCAACCCCATTTTTTTTTTTAGTTTCCAAATAGTTCAAATTGATTCCGAATGGCTGAAGTGGGTTTGAACTCATCACCTGCTTGAAATGGCTGACTCAGCAATGGGCACTTTACCACCTAAACTGACAAGTGAAAGAATTTAACCCAACTGCTAAACTGGGACACGATAGTACAAAGAGAGGTGGTAAAAGGAACTTTCAAAATGGGATACAATAAGTGTATGAGAAGGAACAGAAATTGCCTGACCTTTGGGAACAGAGCAGGGAAGTTTCAGACTTGTTGGATCCTTCTTTCAGAGAGTTAACCTGAGTATGGTGGGCTGAATGGCTTACTGTGTGCTGCCTGATTCTCTGAATCGAGGACAAACAAACGCTCATGCATTGGTTACATAAGGCTGTGAGCCCTCACTTTTTGCGGTGAGTTATCTTTATGTGTTCACTTGGATAGATCAGTTGGCCATTTTTGTACCACTTTCCACCCACGTTCGCTTCCGACAATTCACACTCAAGGACTGCCTGCTGACCAGCTCGGACGACTTGGTCGGTGAGATCCTGCAATATCTTCAGAGGTTTCACTGAGAAACAAGGAGATAACATCAGGGAAGCTCAACTTGTGTGAAACAGTGCATCTCACCACCCCCACCAAACTAAAACACTCCTTACTTCCTCAGCTACAAGTCCGCATTATCTATAAATCCATAATCCAGGGGCGGCACAGTGGCTCAGTGGTTAGCACTTCTACCTCACAGTGCCAGGGACCCAGGTTCGATTCCAGCCTCAGGTGACTGTCTGTGTGGTATCATGGAATCCCTATAGTGCAGAAACAGGCTATTCGGCACAACAAGTCCACACCGATCCTCTGAACAGCAACCCACCCAGATCCATTTCCCCTACCCTATTACTCTACATTTACCCCTGATTAATGCACCTAACCTACACATTCCCGAACACTGTGCAATTTAGCATGGCCAGTTCACCTGACCTGCACATCTTTGGACTGTGGGAGGAATCAGTAGCATCCAGAGGAAACCCACACAGACACGGGGAGAATGTGCAAACTCTACAGAGACTTTCGTCTGAGGCTGCAAATGAACCTTGGTCCCTGGTGCTATGAGGCAGCAGTTTGCACATTCTCACCATGTCTGCATGGACTTCCTCCCACTGTCCAAAGATGTGTCGGTTAGGTGGACTGGCCATGCTAAATTACCCATAGTGTCCAGAGATGTGTAAGTTAGCCATGGGAAATTCAGGGTGATAGGGTGGGGGTTTGGTGGGTCTGGGTGGGATGCTGTTCGGAGGGTTGGTGTGGACTCAATGGGCAGAATGGCCTGCTTCTGCATTGTAGAGATTCTATGAAAAACATTCAATTCTGTTCAGCTGAGTGGAACCAACTTGCCTGGGATTGACGATGAGCTCAGCAGTCTCCTGTTAAATATCTGTGCTTAAGAACCAATCATGTTGGTGTGGGTCTTGAGTCATGTGTGAGCCCAGATTGGGGAACAATGACAGATTTCTTTTGCTGAGGGAAATTAATTTTTCCCAAGGCTGGGAATCTCCATGAGTAGGAGCCAGTGAAACGTTACTGGGGAATGTAGCAGAACCTCCACATATACCCAGATTCCCATCATCCACAATGTCACGGCGATATTTGAGGTGGGTTATGTTGCTGTGAATATGTATTGTGAAAACGTTAACATGTTTTGGTAATTGCCTTTCCAGGATCCTCTGTATTTCGATACTGTGGGATGTGGGATGTGGGATGTGGGATATGGATGTTGAAGGAGGTGGTGGGCTTACTGCTATGTTCTATGTCATGTTTTTAATGATAATGCAACAGCTTCATGGCCATGTTTAGTGAAGTCTTTAACTAATGCTTCTAAGGGACTTCCACCCACACCAGCCACCTTGAGAGCAATATTACTCTTACTCGGTTAATTAGCTCATAATACTTTAAAGTCCAACAATGAGAATTACCCTACTCGAAAACCCCTGCATTAATAAATGTTACACGTACTATCAACTTTCAGCTCAGCTGTAGACTGGCCTCCAGTGGTCTTCACCGAATATGTTCCAGAGTCAGCTTTGGTAGCCTCTGGGATGATGAGCCAGTGTTTCTTTCCCTCAGTCCGAAAGCGGTGCTTGGGTGAAGCCCCAAGTTCAATCCCATTTTTAAACCTGAGGAGAGGATGGGGTCATCTCTGATTAGCAAAGCAAACCAGACATTTTATTTTAACACTGCAAACACACCACAAACTTAGTTGGAAGAATTGCAGAATTACTATGGCATAGAAGGAGGCCATTTGGCCCATTGTGCCTGCACTGGTTCGATCACCTAGAGCCAACTTCCTGCCTTTTCCTTATCTCCCCACACACCATTTTTATCTAAATAACCATCCAATGCTCCTCCTAAATGCCTCCATCAAAGCAGCCCCCATCACACTTCCAGACTATGCATTCTAAACCCTCACTATTCACTGGGTGAGAAAGTATTTGCTTACATCACTAGGACGATTCCTGGTGTGGGGGAAATTGTCTTATGAACAAAAGTGAAACAGTTGAGACTCTACTCACTGGAATGAGTGAGAGGTGACCTCAGTGAAACACATTGGATTCTTAAGGGGTTTGACAGGGTCAATGCTGAGAGGATGTCTCCCCTCCACGGGAGAGTCTAGCACCAGTGGGCACAGTCTCAGAATAAAGGGACACCAATTCAAGACTGAGATGGGGAGGAATTTCTTCTCTCAGAGGGTTGTGAGTCTTTGGAACTCCTTGCCACAGAGAGCTGTGGGTGCAGAGTCCTTGTGTATACTCAAGGCTGAATGTAGGTTTGCTCACTGAGCTGGAAGGTTTGTTTTCAGACGTTTTGTCACCATACTAGATAACTTCTTCAGTGAGCCTCCGGACGAAGGCTTCGTCAGCCTACATCCAGAACCTCAACCTGAGCTATAAATCTTCTCAAAATTCAAGGCTAAGACAGATAGATTACTGATCAGTCGAGGAATCAAAAGTTACAATGGAAGGGCAGGAAAGTGGACATGAGGAATGCCCTTGGATCAGCCACGATCAAGGGACCGAACGACCTACTCCAGTTCCTATATTTTTTGAGTCCTTGCACCCTTGCTTCATTTGCACATCACTTTAAACCCATGTCCTCTCATTCCTGTTCCTTTTATGAGTGAAATCACCTTCACCCGGTCTATCCTATTCAGCCCGCTCATGATCCTGAAAACCTCTATCAGGTCTCCCTCTCAGCCTCCTTCTCTCTAAGGAGAATACTCCCACTTTCTTCTATCTATCCCTAAAAATGACGTTTCGCATTCCTGGAACGATTCTTATCAATTGCTTCTTCACTCTCTCCAATGAATTCACATCCTTCCGATAATGTGACTCCCATAACTGTACAGTGTCTTGCATCACCTCCTTGCCCTTGTACTCTATGCCCCTATTAACAAAGCCAGGGATAGTGTGTGCTTTGTTAATTGCTCTGTTCCCCCTGTCCTGCCACCTTCAATGATGAGTGCCCAACATAAACACCCAACTGGCACTCCCTTTAGAATTTTACCCTCGAAGTTACATTGTCTTTCAATGTTCTTCCAACCAAAACATATCACTTGACTGAATAATGTTTGTTGAATCATTGAGGTCAGTGCTGCATTATGGCTGCATTATGGCTGGGATACAGACTGTGGAAGAACTAACCAAATCAGTGAATGGTTACAGCCCAGAAGGAGGTCATTTGGCCCATCACATCTGTGTTCGCTCTCAGCAAGAGCAACTCACCTAGTCCCACTCCCATGGCATCTGTCTGAGGCTCTGTGACCCTCTCTCTTCAGACATTGATGCAGATGTCCTTTTGGAATGCTTTAATTGAACCTGCCTCCATCACACTCTGAGACAATACATTCCAGATCCCAGTCACTGTACAAATCTTCAATCTCAGGTCAAAGGAAAAGGACAAAGGATGTCCCACCAGAAGGATGTGTAACTTTGGACAAGGGACAGAAACCGTTTTACAGGATGCTGCCTGGTTTGGAGGGCACTAGTTATGAGGACAGATTGGACAAAGTTGGTTTGTTTTCACTTGTATATCAAAGGATGAGGGGCCCCCTGATAATACTTTACAAAGTTCTAGGAGGAATGGATAGAATGGTTAGTTGGAGTCTTTTCCTCAGGGTAAAAATGCCAATTACACGGGGACATAGGTTGAAGGTAGAAGGAGGAAAGTTTAAAGGCAATGTGAGAGGTAGGTTTTTGACACAATAGAAGGTAAGAGCCTGGAATGTGCCGCCAGAGGAAGTGGTAGAAACAGGTACAATAACACATTTAAGAAGCACCTTGACAGATACATGAATAGGCAGGGAAGAGAGGGGCACGGACTGCATACAGGTAAGGACATGTTAGTCTAAAAAGGGACAGGCTTGGTGGGCCAAAGGGCCTGTTTTGGTGTTGTACTATTCCTTGTTCTTTGACAGTACAAAAGGAAGCCATTCAGTGCATCATGTTTGTGTTAGCTCTTGGGAAGTGTGGTGCAGGAAAAGCACAGCTGGTCAGGCAGCATCTGAGGAGCAGGAGAGTCAACATTTCGAGCATAAGCTCTTCATCACTCATTCCTGATGAACAGCTTATGCCCGAAACATCGACTCTCCTGCTCCTCGGACGCTGCCTGACCTGCTGTGCTTTTCCAACACTACACTTTTTGACTCTGATCTCCAGCATCTGCAGCCCTCACTTTCTCCTTAGCTCTCGGGAAGGGCTGTCTAATTAATCAGCTATCCCCACATTCTTTCCTCGTAGTCCTTCAATTCCACTCCCAGTAATTATTCCAAAGATTGATTGGTTACTGGAGTGATTTTCATTTGGGGTTGTCGGGTTGTTGCGGGGTGGGTATGGATGAAGCTGGGGGGAGGGGATTGAAGTGAGTGTAGTGGGGGGTAAGGGTTACCTTCTGAGGATTGAGAGAATCTGGGCTTGTGCGCATCGGAGATTCCAGGAAGGAGAGGTCATCGACTCGAGATGGAAAATGCTGTGGGGGTTTGATTGGGTGGATGCTGAAATGATATTACCTCTTGTGGGAGAGACAGTACAGGGTGACACAGCTTTTCCAAGAAGGGCTCTCCAAGGTGGGGAGAATTCTTTTCTCTCTAAGGATCATAAATCTTTGGAATGCTCTTGCTCAGAGAATGGTGGAGGCAGGGTGACTAATAATTGTTAAAGGCTAGATTCTTGACAATCAAGGTTTGTATGGGGATGGGGAATGTAATGTGAAGTTAAAGCGATAGTTAGGTCAGCTGATTGAATTGTGAAGCAGGCTTAATGGGCTGAATGGCCCATTTCAGCTCCCAATTTGTACATTTGCATGTTCACAGTCACGTTCACGCAGTTTTGTTGCAAACATTTGTCCGTCCTCCTTTCCCTTCTGAGCTAACAAGGCCTCAGGGCTAGAGTTTCCATACCATTTCACTTGCGCGTTTTCTTCTGACACTTCACATTCCAATTCCACCCTCTCACCAACCAGCTCATCGCGATTCTCCAGCTCTCGAGTGATTAAAACAGGGGGCTCTGCAAGAGATCAACACAAAGCAGGAGAATCAAAGTCAATCACCCACTCAGATATTGCCTCGAAACCCTGCCATTTCAGGGACATGCTTTTTATACTGTCAGTCTGAAATCCTCCTCAGAGCACGGCCTTTAGATAAACATCAGTGGCCTAAGCTTGCATTGAAAATTGTGTTTTGTTAACTTGAAGCTACCATATACACATGTACCAGCAGAGGGAGTCTGTTAGGATGAGACAACAAAGAAACTATGTTTAAAAACCTGTGCTGGTCTAAATCTAAATACATTTGGCTGAATATACAGCAGGAGAAAGTGATGACTGCAGATCTGAATATATAGCAGTTTCAAATAAGCACTACCGCTGTTTGATGGTACTGTGGGGATTTATATATATAAGGGGAAACAAATGAAAACAAAATATATAAAGCAGTTTCAGTGCCCAAGAGCTCCACAACCTGGTTCCTAATTTTATTGATTTATTCCAGCTCTTACACCTGCTTAAGCAGAAAGAATCACTTAAATCAGATTGGTAATTCATGACTAAGATCATATAGATAACAGAATGGACAGCGAACTGCTAATAAAGGGAGTGGTTGAAATGACGGTGCTGAGTTACTCAGACCGAGAGAAAGTGACGATTTGACTTTGAGATGAACTTACAATTCCATTCCCAAACCAGGTTCCACAGGGATCAATGCTGGGACACATGTAGTTCACCACTTTTAGCTTGGAAATCGTAAATGACATCAATTAGGGAGGGGACAGCAACAAAGTAGAGTGTAATAAACTTGGACAAGTAAATTCACTTCAATGCTGAAGGCTGGGAGGGAGAGGTATCCAACAGACTAGACCAGACATAGTCAGCCTCATGGTAGCATACCAGATAGACACTTACCAAACACTTCCATCACCCATTCCTCAGTATATCCTATCCCATTGACAGCACACACCAAACAGAGCTGGTGGCATTGTGTCATACAGTCACAGAAACATAGAAAATAGGAGCAGGACTAGGCCATTCTGCCCTTCAAGCCTGCTCCACCATTAATATGATCAACCAGTCCAGTCCCCTTTTTCTGCTTTCTCCTCATATCCTGTGATCCCTTTAGCCCTCAGAACTGTATCTAACTCCTTCTTGAAAACACTCAATGTTTTGGCCCTAGCTGCTTTCTGTGACAGAATTCCACAGGCTCACCACCCTCTGGGTGAAGACGTTTCTTCCCATCTCAGTCCTAAATGACCTACCCCGTATCCTTAAACTGTGATCATCCTGCTCTGGAGAGAGTAGGGTTAGGAGGGAGTTTCCTCAGCTTTGAATCAGGCCCATACAAAGTCTCATGGCTTCAGATTAAACATGGATAAGGAGACCTCCTGCTGATTACCATGTCCCTTCCTCCCTTGGCTGGTGAATTGGTACTCCTCCATATTGAACAAGGTTTGGAGGTAGCACTGAGAGTGGCAAGTGCACAGAATGTAATCTGGTGGGGGGATTAGTGATTGGTGGCAGTGCGACTGATCGAGCTGGTCAGGTCCTAAAGGACAGAGCTGCTAGACTAGGTCCACAGCAGGTGGTGTGGGAACCAACAAAAGCGAAAAAAATACCTGACTCCATCCTTACCAATCTGGCAGCTGCCGATGCATCTGTCCATGACAGTATCGGTAAGAGTGACCACTGCATTGTCCTTGTGGAGGCAAAGTCCCACCTTCACATTGAAAATAATCACCCTCGTGATGTGTGGCACTATCACTGTGCTAAATGGGACAGACTGTAAACAGAGTGTGGTGCCGGAAAAGCACAGCAGGTCAGGCAGCATCCAAGGAGCAGGTGAATTGATGTTTCAGACATAAGTCCTGCATAGGAAGGGTTTATGCCTGAAACATCGATTCTCCTGCTCCTCAGATGCTGCCTGACCTGCTGGGCTTACCCAGCACCACACTCTCGATTCTGATCTCCAGCATCTGCAGTCCTCACTTTCTCACAGACTTCAAACAGATCTAGCAACTCAAGACTGGGCATCCATGAGGCACTGTGGGCCACCAACAGCAGCAGAACTGTACTCCAGCACAATCTGTAACCTCATGGCCCGGCACATCCCCCACTCAACCATTACCATCAAGCCAGGGGATCAACCCTGGTTCAGTGGAGAGTGCAGGAGGGCATGCCAGGAGCAGCACCAGGCACACAGAAAAATGAGGTGTCAGCCTGGTGAAGCCACCAAACAGGACGACTTGTGTGTCAAACAGCATAAGCAGCAAATGATAGACAGTGCTAAGCAATCCCACAAACAATGGATCAGATCCAAGCTCTGCAATCCTGTCATACCCAGTTGTGAATGGTGCTGGATAATTAAACAATTCACTCGAGATGGGGGTTCCACAACTATCTCCATTTTCAATGATGGGGGAGGCCTGCACAATCGTGTAAAAGATAAAGCTGAAGCATTTGTAAATGGAAAATGTTTCCAATTGTGAGAGGAGTCAAAACTTAGCGTCATCAATATAAGAGGGTCACCAATAATCCAGTCAGGAATTTTGGAAAAAAATCTTCATTCAGGGAGTGGGGAGAAACTGAGGCTCAATACAACAGAGAGTGGTTGAAAGGAATAATATTAATGAACAGAAGAGGTTAGATAAACTCATGAGGGAAATGGATATGTTGATGGCATTCATTAATGGTGGAAAGTTCAAATGGAATATATTCACGAGGTAGACTGACCAAAGAGATTGAAGGACCTATTTTCATCCCTATAAATTCAATGTAATACTAAACTCTAAGAAAGCAGCAAAAAATAACTAACAATGATCAAACAGCGGTAGAGAAACAAACAAACAAAAACAGAAATTGCTGGAAAAGCTCAGCAGTCTGGCAGCATCTGTGGAGAGAAATCAGAGTTAACGTTTCAGGTCCGGTGACCCTTCCTCAGAACTGAGTTTCTGATTTCTCTCCTGCTGAGATTTTCCAGCAATTTCTGGTTTTGTTTCAGATTTCTAGCATGCACAGTTTTTTTCAGTTTTTAAGCAGCTGAATAAAGGAGGTTTTTAGATTTATTTACCTTTGACAAACAATTCTGTTGCACATTTCTCATCCCCAGCTGTTACCTGGTACGCTGCATCATCTGCCATGGTGCAGTTTTTGATGGTTAACATTCGCAGTGTTCCTTTGTGTTCAAAGATATATCTGTCCAAAATTGCAAAGAAAGACTTCACTGAATATAAGCTCAACTGTAAAGCTTATTTGCAACAATTTCCATCTGATTTCTCAATTTCATCCCTCTCCTGATCTACCCCACCTCATAGAATTTGGGGGGGCAGTGGTCTCGTGGTTTTACCATTTAACTATTAACCTGATGACCACTAGGGGACCTGGGTTCAAATCCCACCACCACAGATGATGGAATGGGAATTCAATTTTTAAAAAATAAAGAAAATCTGTCATTAAGAGTCTCATGTTGGGTATCAGGAAAACCCCACCTGATGCCCTTAGGGTAGCAAGTGGCTATCCTTACTAGGTCTGGACTTCAGGTACACCAATGTAATTGACCCCTAACTGCCCTCTGGGCAATCAGAAAAAGGCAATAAGTGCTGGGCTAGTGAGCAATGCCCACATCTCAGAAATGAATAACATTTTATGAAAAGTACAGGACCTTAGCTCTTTTGTCAAACCTTCAAAACGCTCACCCTGTCCACCAATAAGATTTTCCTTCTTTCTCCCTCAACAACATGACCCACCACTGCTGTTACCTTCTGCCATCATCACTGAAGGCATGGTCTCAGAGATGCCTTGTTCACTACTCTTTTCCTGAACGTGGTTCACACTAGCCAGGGGGTAGTAATGGGCTGCTTTCTTGAAGGGCTGACGAGGGGCTTCTGATCCTCGGATGCTGCCTGACCTGTTGTGTTTTCCCAGCACTACACTCTTGGCTCTGATCTCCAACATCTGCAGACCTCACTTTCTCCTCCTTGCTTTCTTGAACCACTGGCAATAGAAACGTGACAAAATGGAGTGCTGTAGAGGGCACTCTGTCAGCGGATGGGATCTGGGTGTGATGACATTAGGAGGGGAATGCCCAAAATTAGCCCAATGATGGAGGGAGAATGGGGAGAGTTGTTTAAGGTGGAATAGCGTGTAATTTGGATGGGAATCTGGGCCGGATGTTGTTCCCCAGGCCCACTGATACTCTTGTTTTCAAATCACTCATGGGCTATGAGAGTCGCTGGCTGGGCCAGCATTTATTGCTCCTGCCTCGTTGCCCCTCGGGAGGTGGGGCTGAGCTGCCTTCCTGAACAGCTGCCATCCGTGTGCTGTAGGTTAGACCCGCAATGTCCTTAGGGAGAGAGGATTTTGATCCAGTGACACTGAAGGAAGCAATAGTGTGCAATCACATCTCAGAAAAGGGCTGATCAGAAACATAGGTTAAATAAATAAATAAACATGAAATAGACCCTCAGCCGTCTTGTGGTGCTGTGGTAGTGTCCAAACCTCTGAGTGAGGAAGCCTAGGTTCAACCTGCTCGAAGTGGGGTAATAACATCTCTGAACAGATTGATTAGAAGATAGGTTAAAAAGAACCAAAAACATCAAGCAGATCCTCTAGCCTGTTCCTGCTCTCCCCTACCCTCCATTCACTTTTGATCGTTTGCATTGCCTTCAGTGAACTTTGCTTGTAAATATCTAATTGGCTACACCGATGATTTACTGGGGGCTACAGGGATCCCCAGTGGAGGGCTGTCTATGTGAGAGCTCTCCCTCTTTCCCTCAGGGATTGGGGTGGAGGGTGCTGCACTTAGCAGTCCCTCTATTGCCCGTAGTGTTAGGTGCATTAGTCAGAGGGAAATGGGTCTGGGTGGGTTACTCTTCGGAGGATCGGTGTGAACTGGTTGGGCCAAAGGGCCTGTTTTCACACTATCGGGAATCTAGTCTCTAGTTGCAGATTGCAGTGGTTCACAGGCTCCCAGCCCTACTGTTTACCGTCAGGCACTGTGGAGTCTGTGAACACATTAAATTTGGGTATGAGCATGTGCACTCCCTTTGTAGTTTTTGAGAAGCTTTCTGTTGCATTTCTGGTTGCACTTCAGTCCCAGGAGCGGGCAGATTGGAGGGTTGCCTCATGGGTCTGCTCCTGAACCTGGCCAGGCTGGCAATGACCAGGTCCAGGCAGCGGGTCATGGAGAGGGTCATCTCTGCTAACTGGCTCCCCTCTCCTGAGGTTACATTTGTGCCCAGGTGCCCTTGGAGCACAAGGTGTCCATCAACACTCTCGGTGCCTTTAGAGAGGTGGACATTGCCTGGGGGTGGAATGCTTTATCTCCCTCTCCAACTCCATTTGATTTAGCCCCTCCCACTCTCCTTACGTCTCAAATTATTCAAACATGTTCCAACAATTTGGAGATGGGAAAAAGTCCCATTCAGTTGTGTGTGATAACACTCTCGATATCAAAAGAAAAGATAAAGCAAACCCAAGGGCAGGTCTCTGGAACTGTCTGTCCCGGACGGGGACCAGTCTATGTACACCATGAGTTGTCACTCTATGTGGTGTCCAACAAAAAATAATGTTTCTTTCCAGTCGGGTTTCCTGCGTTATTACTGATCCCACACCACAATTTCACAGGTGAGCAGGGGAGGGCTCTCTGCTGTCCTGAAAATATTTAAACTTCAAATCAACATCACAAAAACACAGCAGACAAGTTGTGATCTGCTTACGAACCAATTACCTCCTTGCTACCTGTGAGATCTTGCTGTGCACAAGTTTGCAACTGCAAGGACAATTTGGGAGATCCTCCAATTGGGCTAAATTCTGCAGCAACTCGGGTGAAACTCAGTCTTTAGACTGTAATGTAAAGTGCGATAGCAGGAATGGGAGACCTAGAGGATAAAAACAATTTAAGCTTACTTCGGACCAGGTCGGATTTCTTGACCATTGCGATACCATTTCAGGTCAACGGTAGGATCTGCCAAATCCACAACAAATCTGATCTTGTCACCTTTCTCTACTTGGTAACCGGGCTCCAGAATCTTTGCAAAAGCTTTTGTGAACAATCGAAAAGAAAACAATAAGAGTGAAACATGAAACAAAGACTTGGTTAAAATTGTCATCTCGGTTTTAGTGAGGAGAAATTTGAATAAAATCGGATATGATTATGGTGGATCAAGTTACAAGAAGATCACAGTTTTGTCTCTAGGGCTAGAGACTGGGATCAAAGGCCTCATCACAGGCCTCATCAAAGACAGGGATCATAGGCCTCATCACAGACCTCATCAAAGACAAGGACCATAGGCCTCATCATAGGCCTCAGTGCTGCTCCCCATGCATGTCTAGGTGGCTGGCCCTGGACAGCGGATCCCCTTCAGACCCTAACGTAGCCACTCTTCAGAGCTCCTGATTGCATTCACTTACACTGTAAGAACCAATAGAGAGGCTGCAGAAAAGACTCACCTGAATAAGTAACTTCAGTTATGGAGATTGGAGAAATTGGAACTTGGGGAAGAGAAGGTGGGGAGGAAATTTGAACAAGGTGTGAATGACCAGAAGGGATCTGGACAGGGAGAATATGTTTGGAATAGAGGAAGGATTGTGAATGGGGTGTGGGTGGAGGCAGATTTAAGTTAACTGGCAGAAAAGAAGGCAATGGAAGCATGAGAAGAAGGGAAGGGATGGCTGAGTGGTATCATCATTGGACTATTAAGCCAGCGGCAAAACTAATGTTCTAGGGTTTGGGTTCAAATCCCAACATGGCAGGTGGTTCAATAACAATCCAGAATTAAGAGTCTAATGATGACCACCTGGTTCACTAATGCCCTTTAGACAATGTGATTGACATTTAATTGCCCTCTGGCCAGTGACACCAACACCCCATAAATGAACAAAATAAAAGAGAGAACGGTTTCCTGCAGTAAGTGATTAGTTTGCAATTTGCTGCCTGGGAATGTGCTAATAGTAAGTTCATTAGAGTTTTGTTTTGGTTGTTGTTTGAAAAACAATAAGGCCTAGCATTACAGGGAGGAGGTGAGTGAACAGCATGAGGTATATCGATCCTCTGGAGAGTCAGCATGAACACATGGGGCTGAATGGCCTCTCTCTGTCCCAGAGATGAGGGGTTTGTCATATGAAGAAAGATTGAACAGTTTGGGTCTATACTCTCTGCAAGTTTGAAGAATGAGGGAAGATCAAAATGAGGTATTCAAGATGATAAAAGGTGTGGATTAAATAGATGTGGAATAGATGCTTCCTCTTGTGGGGCATTCTAGGATGAGAGGTCATAGTCTTAGGATAAGGGATAGCAAATTTAAAACAGAGTTGAGGAGAAACTCCTTCTGCCAAAGGGTTGTGAATCTGTGGAATTTGCTCCCCCAAAGTGCAGGGACAGTGAGTAAATTTAAGGAGGAGTTAGGCAGATTTTTAATTGGTAATGGGTTGAAGGGATATGGGGAGAAGACAGGAAAATGGAGGTGTGAAGCATATTGGCCATGATCGAATGGTGGAGCAGACTCGATGGGCCAAATGGTCTGCTTCTGCTCCTATACCTTGTGAAATTATGATTTGGAGCAGCTGGTGTTGGACTGGGGTGGATAGTGTTAAAAATCACACAACACCAGGTTATAGTCCAAAAGGTTTATTTGGAGGCATTAGCTTTCGAAGCACTTCTTCTTCATTAGGTGGTTATGAAGCAGGATCATAAGACACAGAATGTATAGCAAAAGGTTACAGTGTCATGCAGCTGAAACGATATATTCAAAAAACCTAGAGTAAGTCTTTCATCTTTGAGAATGGGTTTGTTAGTTTCGGTTCATTAATATGTAAATCCCAGAACTTCCTTTAAGTCACATTCTTAAGATAACTTCAGGTTTTATAACAAAAGGTGCCATCTCAGCTCAGACAATGCATTAAAGGTGGGAGGTTAAAGTTTGTCTGTATACCATAATACATAACCTTCAGGCAGTCAATCCATGTAATATCGTGTGAATTCCACTTTAGAAACAGAACCAGTCTGGCTCAAGATTGGGATACAGACAAACTTTAGCCTCACACCTTTAGTGCATTGTCTGAGCTGAGATGACACCTTTTGTTATAGAACCTTAAGTTATCTTGAGAATGTGACTTTAAAGAAGTTCTGGGATTTACATATTAATGAACCAAAACTAACAAACTCATTCCCAAAGATGAAAGACTTACTCTAGGTTTTTTGAAAATATCATTTCAGCTGCATGACACTGTAACCTTTTGCAATAAATTCTGTGTCTTATGATCCTGTTTCACAACCACCTGATGAAGGAGCAGCGCTTCGAAAGCAAGTGCTTCCAAATAAACCTGTTGGACTATAACCTGGTGTTGTGTGATTTTTAACTTTGTGAACTGATATAACTATTCAGTAATTTTGATAATACTATAATGGTTAAGCGAAGACTTATTGGAGATCTGAAAAGGGGTTTCAATGGAATAAATAAACAGAAACTGTTAAGACTGCCATAGGGTCAGTAACCAGAGGGACACAAGTTTATAACATGGTTGTCTGAAGTACAGGAAATGGGAAATTTTGTTTTTTATGCAACACAATGTTACAAGCTTCAACACACTGCAGGGGGAAGCAAATTCAATAGTAACTTTCACACAGAGTGGATTGAGAATTGAAAAGCAAAATGAATTGAGTTTTTTCTTCAGGTGAGGTGTGAAATTGGATAGCTTTTTCACGATGGGTCGAATGGCATTGTTTTGCATTCTGTCATTCTCTGATTCATTCGCAGTGATGTCAAGGGGATGTACAGGCCGTGCAGAGACTCGGAGCTGGGAAGGTACTTGCCTGCACTCTTTTTCTCTTCCCTCTTTATCCTCTTCAAGCGTCTCAGCAGGCCCCTGAGGTCAGTGATGCCATATTCAAAAGCTATCTTTTCATACTCGTGTGGCTGAGCATTTTTCAGCAGCTCCCAAACATCAACTTCAGGCTCCGTGCTCTCTTCCTTCATCTCCCTGTTCACAAAAACAATGTCAGAACATTGGGCTCAGTCCCTGGGTTGACATTCCCTCTCTGTGTCTGTAACTTTCCTCAGTTGTTACGATTGGCTGAGGTCTCCCTACTCCTCCAATCTAACCTCACAGCACTATCCAATCATCATCACTCCAACATCAGTGAGTGCACACTCAGCTGCCTGAGGCAGGGATCTAGAATCCCCTCCCTAAACCTCTGTGGTCTTCAATGTCTCTAAGCTACTTGTTAAATCCTGCTCTCTCGACCAATTACGGTGGTTAGCACTGCCGCCTCAAAGCGCCAGAGACCCAGATTCAATTCCCGCCTCAGGCAACTCTCTGTGTGGAGTTTGCACATTCTCCCCGTGTCTGCGTGGGTTTCCTCCGGGTGCTCCAGTTTCCTCCCACAGTCCAAAAATGTGCAAGTTAGGTGAATTGGCCATGCTAAATTGCCCGTAGTGTCAGGTGAAGGGGTAAATGTAAGGGAATGGGTCTGGGTGGGTCGCTCGTCGGAGGGTCAGTGTGGACTGTTGGGCCGAAGGACCTGCTTCCACACTGTAAGTAATCTAACCTAAAATCCCTACAGTGTGGAAGCAAGCCATTCATCCTATCAAGTCAACACTGACCCTCTGAAGAGATCCCACCCAGACACACCCCCATACCCTATCCCTGTAACCCATCTAGTCTGCACATCTCTGGACATTATCGGGCAATTTAGCATGGCCAATCCACCTAACCTGCACAGCTTTGGACTTTGGGAGGAAACCCATGCAGACACGGAGAGAATGTGCAAACTCCACACAGACAGCCACCCGAGAGTGGAATCTAACCCAGGTGCTGTGAGGCAGCGGTGCTAACCACTGAGCTATCATGCCACCCACTTTGGCAACCTATTGTGATGATTCCTGTTACATTCTGTTGCCTGGTGGCTTGTGGTTGATGTATAATGCTACTTCCAATCCTGCTCCCTGTGCTGGTCTAAGAGTCATTGTTGGGAAAGAGCTGACATCAAGTAAGTCTCAATATAGGAGGCTCTTCTCTCTCATAATAAGGTGCTCTTTACTATATGACTGTAATCAAGTATACAGGTCACATGAACTCTTAGGCAGGATGCACAAAAAGCTAGCTTCCGCTTTCAGAGGGTAATAGGGAGGGCAAATGGAATGTGGGTCTTCAAAGGGGAGGGGGCTGTCTGATCATCCAAATCAGCCCACAGTTCCTTCCACCTCTTCAAAGCATTCTCCAAGAGACAATTCCAACAGGTTAAGGCAACAACCAAGTAGCCGGGTTTACCGTCAAATCCTGAGATATCTTACCGGTGTTTTAGCAATCCGCTGAAATCGAGCTCTCCTGCATCATCCTGACCATCACCACCGCTTTTAACAGAGAAAGAAAAGTGCATTAAATACTTTTTTGGAATCAAGTTAAAAAAAATCATAGAAAAGAACAAAAAGTCAAGGCGATTTCCATCTGCTCCGTCTCCTCCCACCTCCAAAGGTTCTAAAATGAAAATGAATGGCAGATTTTCAAAAAATTAGGATGATCACCTCATCTCTTCAATTTCACACAAGGAAGAAGTCGCAAAATGCAAAGACAAAGATGCAATTTATGATGCAAATTGAATATAATTCTAAATTAAGAGCATTGCTAATGCCCAGCTCTCACATTCTTCCAAAGATGGTCTTCATCTCTCGGGTATTTTGTAGATAACTTTCCGAAAGTTAAACACAAAGATTTCTGAGCACTCCTCCCACACAATCCAGATGCTGTGCCCGGTCATTAACATGGCATGCGCATTTACAGACATTGGGAACATCATAATCCTACACCACCCCGTGGTTCATGGCCATTTATTTGACATTTATGGATTCTTTTCAAAACTGTTTTGAGACTACTTGTTTCTGGAGCTGTAATGGGCTCCACCAATGAATGGTGTTGAGTATCTGTGAATTGAGAAGGTGTTTGCTGATCACCCAGGTCAAAGTGTAAACTCATGAACCATTTGGGTGCAATGTTATGATGCCCATGTGCAGACCACCCACAGAAATTCAAGACATTCTCACTGATGATCATGAATGATCTTTCATTAATTCAAAGACCTAGCACCCTCAACGACAGAGGGGTCTCAGCAAGAATTACCTGAAAGCAATCAATCAGCAAACTGGACACAGCAACCCGCTGTGCCTCATGTGTTAATTGGTGTAATCGGATAAATGACCCTAAGAGACAATAGCTCTGTGTGGCATTTACCCAATATTTACCATAAATTCTGGTGTATAAGTTATACCTCTTTTTTTAAGACTTCCACAATAATGCACAAGAGTGGTTTTTGCCAAATGAGTGCAGGAGAATCACTTAGAATCCAGACTTTATGGTGATTAAACTTCTTTTTCATAAATTAGTAAGATTAGTGAATCAACTACTTACTGACAAATGAAGACTTGCATTCAGAAATGTGCACAGAACAATGTGCTTTGAAGTCTAGTCTACCCGTTCTGAGTGACCAAAGATTGGTTCGTGACAAGGAAGCTAGGAGAACCTTGTCATTTCAAGATTCAAGAGTCGAGATGATTTGACTTCTGCCCAAGATAGCAACTGGCAATTTCAGGTTAATCTTGACACAGTGCAGCTAAGATTTCATTCAGTTACACAGCAGAGGGGAGAATATTTTGAACACACAGTCTCTTTTACCACCAATCCAGGGAAAGGCAAGACACAAGATGCTGGTGGAATTGTTAAGTAAACTGAAGATTACACATGAAAAATACGTAGGTCTCTTTCATGCGTTCCAGGCAAAGATAATAAGAAGGTTAAGGAGTATCTCTCCTTCTCCACTGGCACCATAACATAGAATGATGAAGGAGCTCCTTACCTTACTGGTGCAGTCCTATGATTGAAAAAAAGACATAATAATGAACATCTTAGAGAAGATGTTTGTGTAGGCTAGGAAAGAAATAGAGTTAGTCAAAGGCTATTAAATGCCAACAGGCAACTGGGTAGCATTGTTAACCCATCAACCAACCAGAAATCAACACAAATACCAGATGAAATAAACATTGTAAGAGAGGAGGTTTTACTGTGGTTGGCATCCACTTAGGCCTAGATGAAATAAGTCCCAAAGACGAGTCACTGTGCTCAAAGCATTAACTCTGTTTCTCTCTCCATAGATGCTGCCAGACCTGTTGAGTTTCTCCAGCACTTTCTGCTTTTCTATTTGAAGCAAACCCCAAATGGTTGAAACAAGAAAACAAAGAAATGACCAAGGTCTTGACTATCATTTTTCAATACTGCCTCAACGTGATACCATGGTTTAAAAAGAAATGGAATGGATAACTTCCGGTCAGCTTAAATTCAGTTGTTGGTAAATTATTAGAATTAGATGCAGGAAGATGGGATTCATTTGGTCAGCTCTTCATGCCTTGGGTATGATGGGTGGAATTGCCTCTTTCTGTGTCACAAATTTTCTGGGATTGCTATGATTTCCACGGAAACCAAAATCCATCCTATAATAAAAATTGCCCCCACCCCCCCCACCCTAAGATGACCAATGAATCTCCTTCCAAATGCTTTCTATTGACAGTGTCTATCTTGCTCCAAGTTGTTGTCGTGAACTCGGTTGCCTCTTGTTGGAAGAGGTAGACACTTCCTCATGACTTATGGTTTCACTGAAGGGAAAGGATTCCTCATTTAACTTTCACTTGATCTTTCATACATTATTCTGCATCGTTGTTCAGCTGCCCACCAGGAATGTTTGAGTTCTACTTCCTAGACTGTCATATTAGTCCTTTTTCACAAAGTGTCAGAGCAGCTTTGTAACTGATAGGCCAGTGAGCCTGGATATATTGAAATACTGCCTGGGACCCCAAGATATAACTATAATTGAAATACATTCACACTAACATGACAGTTTCTGGATGTTCTTCTCAGTCTGGACATGTGAAATTCACATTGGTACATCTAAGGATTAAGGTTGTCTGAATTATTTCCAAACTCATTTTGACCTTAAGAAAACACATGATTCTGTACCATCACATGACAAGCTTGAATTTTGCTTCTCTTTGTACTTTGAGGTTCCGGGACATCTTTTCCCTGACATTGTGCTTCTTCAGATATTTCTTCAGCTCTTGGTTTGAGTGCCTACCACTTTAATGTTACGTTCTAGAATGCCATAGCTTCCAGGCCTGTTGGTTTGTCCCATAACTGTGAGATTTCATTTCTAGCTGAATCAAATTCACTTTTTGAAACAATTATCGAAGTGATTCTGAGTCAAACTGTTAGCTCCATGCCTCCTACAATGACCATTGCTGCTCTTGGAGATGGATTTAACTTAAAAAAGCCATTGTCACCTCTTGAGGTACAGTTATTGTGACACTCCAAGCACTATGACGTTTTCATCATTTACTACATCCTCTCAGATGGTTTCTAGGTGATCATCAAGGACTGATTCTTCAAAGTTGAAGCCAGAACCAATCAGGAATAAAAAAGGGAGTCAGGATAAATGTAAAACTCTCTCCCTTGAAGCTTGTTTTCAGTGGATTGATGTTGATAGATTGTTTGGTATCGATGGATAAGAACGTAAGAATCAAGAGCAAGAGTAGGCCATCTGCCCCCCTCAGGCGTGCTTCTACATTCAATACGATTCTCAACTCCACTGTTCCACCTGCTCCCCATGTTACTTGATTCCCTGAAAGAACAAAAATCTGTCCAATTCAATGTTGAATATCCTCAACTAAGAGTGCTGACAACCCTCTGGAGCAGAGATTTCCAAATGTTCAGAACGCTCTGAGGAAAGGACTGTCTCCTCACTCAAATGAATGACTTCTTATTCTGAGGCAATGACCCCATGTTCTGGATTTCCCAACCAAGGGGCAGCAATGCCTATCCTTCCAAACTCCTCTGGAACCAAACGGAACAAAGGCGGCGAAGTGGAGTTGAGCTCCAGATCATCTAGGATCTGATAGATCAGGCCTGAGGGGTTGGATGGTTTCCTTCTGTTCCAAAGTGTTTGTACAAGATCCAGGACAAGGAACTGTTGTCATTTCTCCCTTTTGTTTTTGGATATGACGTGAAGAAGCTTCAGCACAGTAATGCTCATCAACCCGTTCACTTACCATCTGTGCCAGTCTATCACAAGACAAAATTTACCAGACTCAGAAACCACAGGTTAGTTTTGCCTTTAGAGTCTCCAGTTAACAACTCTCTTAAAATAATCCACACCGAAACACAACGTATAATTTTGGTTTGAACCTGCGGTGACTTCTGTGGAGGCTCTGTTCACGCACAAGACTGAAAGTACAGCAATGTCTATAGATGATGTAGTAAAGAAGGAGAGAGTTTAGTGCTGATCAGGAACTAAAGGTTGATGATGCAAGGCAGAAGACCCAGGGGTGACATGTGCCAAAACGAAAAAATAAAATGCTGGAGAAACTCAGCAGCGTCTGTGAAGAGAGAAACAGAATTAACGTGAGTCTGTGTCGCGCAGGACTGCAAACACAAACTCTGTTTCTCTCTCCACACAACTGCGGAGTTTCTTCAGCATTTTCAGATTATGTTTTAAGACCTGCTCAGCACTTTGCTTTAATATGAGCAGATTTTGTTTTAAACACAGTGAGTGGTTGTGATATGGAACCCACAACCAGAAAGGGGAATGGAAACAGATTGAGTCAGAATTTTCAAAAGGGTGTTGATGAAATACTTGATAAAAGATACTACATATGGGGCTTGTCGCATTGGTGGAGGCAAATAGTACAGGTGCGTTTAAGTAAAATGTGGATAAAACTTTGTGGGAGAAACACAAATGGATATTGATAGAGTGAGATGAAATGGGAGAGGGCTTTTGTTGAGCTGAAAAGCCAGCCCAGAGCAAGCTGGGTTATATGGCCCGTTTCTGTGCTGGGTATTTGAGGGGAGGTGATGACATTATAACTAAACTATTAATTCAGAGACCCAGCTAATGATCTGGGGACCAGGGTTCAAATCCCACCATGGCTGAATCATTAAAAGTTTGGAATTGTAACCACAAAATGGTTGCCAGGAAAATACCCATCTGGTTCACTCATGCTCTTTAAGGAGTGAAACTGCTGTCCTTACCTGGTCTGGCCTACATGTGACTCCAGACCCACAGCAATGGGGCTAATCCTTAACTACACTCTGGGTAGTTAGGGATGGGCAATAAATGTTGTCCTGGCTCGTGACACCCACATCCCATGGGTGTTAATTTTTTTTAAATCTCAAAAAAGGACTGAAAAAACATTGCTTAGATATGGGGCAAGAAGAGGGAGTGTGTCAAATTGGAAAACAAATAAAATGGGTCCAAAGAGTTTCCTTGATGCATTGCTGCAGACAGATATGTGCTGTGGAACATATGTTAACGAGTAAGGAGCAGTGATACTGAGGTTGGACTATAGTTACCTGCGTTTAAAGGCAGAACGGATATCAATCTGCTGAACTTCTGGGGCCTCTGCAAAGAGAATTCAAACCAGACGTTAAAAAGTCACAGGGATTTCGTAAATGAATGCATTTACAATGCTCTGGCTTCTGCTTGTGCATTTGCACAGTGACCTTAACATAACCTCATCTCATCAAACATGTGATTTCTCTGTTCTGAATGTCGTTTGTCATTTATATAAATGATTTGGATGAGAATATAGGAAGAATGGTAAATAAGCTTGTAGATGACACCAAAATTGGTGGTGTAGTTGACAATGAGGAAGGTTATTAGATTAGATTATTTACAGTGTGGAAACAGGCCCTTCAGCCCACACTGACCCTCCGAAGAGCAACCCACCCAGACCCATTCCCCTACAACTAACGCTATAGGCAATTTAGCATGGCCAATTCACCTAACCTGCACATCTTTGGACTGTGGGAGGAAACCCACACAGACACAGGGAGAATGTGCAAACTCCACACAGACAGTTGCCTGAGGTGGAAATTGAACCCAGGTCTCTGGCGCTGTGAGGCAGCAGTGCTAACCACTGTGCCGCACCATTATCTAAGATTACGAAGGGATTTTGATCAAGTGAACAATGGGGAAATGAGTGGCAGATGGAGTTTAATTTAGATAAATGTGAGGTGTTACATTTTGGTAAGGCAAACCAGGGCAGGATTTATACGCTTGATAGTAGGACCCTGAGGAGTGTTGTCCAACAGAGAGACCTAGGGATTCAAATACATAGATCATTGAAAATCTCTTGACAGGTATACAGGTAGATAGATTAGCGAAGAAGGCATTTGGCATGGTTGTCTTCATTGCTCAGACCATTGAGTATTGGAGTTGGAACATCATATTGTGGTTGTAGAGAGTGTTGGTAAGGCCAACTATGGATTACTGTGCACAGTTCTGGTCACCCTGATACAGAAAGACTAGAGGGTTCAGAAAAGATTTACCAGCTTGTTGCCAGGAAGGGAGGGTTATGAAAATAGACTGAATAGACTGGGACTTTTCTCAGTGGAATGTAGGAGGCTCATGGGTGTTCCTGCAGAGGTTTATAAAATCATGAGGGGGAAAAGATAAGGTGAACAGCAAGGGTATTTTTCCTCTAGGGTCAGGTGTTCAAAACTAGGGGATATATTTTTAAGGCAGGAGGAGAAAGATTTAAGAGAGTCCTGAGGGGCAACTGTTTCACACAGGGTGGTTCGTGTATTGAATGAACTGCCAAACAGGTACAGTTACAACATTTAAAACCCATTTTTCAGATACGTAAATAGGAAAGGTTTAGAGGGATATCGGCCAAATGCAGGCAAGTTGGACTAATTTAGTTTGGGAGATTTGGTCGGCATGGACTGGTTGAAATTGAAGGATCTGTTTCTGTGGTGTATGATTGAATGACTCTATAACCCAAGGAGAAACCATGTGATTGGCTAAACAGCTTATACTCATTTTGTTTTTGCATAATTTAAATGATGAGGCATACCTAAGTATGCTTAAATTCATCCTTGTTTCCGTATAATGTATTAGATGGAAAGTGTGGCGCTGGAAAAGCACAGCAGGTCAGGTAGCGTCTGAGGAGCAGGAGAGTTGACACATTCCTGATGAAGGGCATTTCGCCAGAAGCATTGACTCTCCTGCTCCTCGGATACTGCCTGACCTGCTGTGCTTTTCAAGCGCCACATGTTTCGACTCTGATCGCCAGCATCTGCAGTCCTCACTTTCTCCCATTAATTCAGAGACCCAGGTAACTTTCTGGGGACTGGGGTCTGAATCCTAACACAGCAATTGATAGAACTTGAGGTTAGATATTTTTAAAATCTGGAATTAAAAATCTCATGATGAAACTATTGCCGATTGTTGTTAAATTGAAAACATCTGGTTCACTCATGTCCTTTAGGGAAGAAAATCTGCCATCTTTACCTGATCTGGGCCTACATGTGATTCCAGACCCACAGCAATATGGTTGACTCTTAACCACTCTCTGAAATGACTGAGCAAATCATTCAGTTGTATCCAAGGGAAATTACGTTCGGGCGATAAATACTGGCCCACCCAGCAATGCCCGTAGCCCCTGTCTGAAGAAAACAATTCACCATTAATCCCTGAGTGGGGGGGGGGGGGTAGTGTGGCGGTAGAGACAGCTCTGTGGGCAGTGACCCCTCAGCCGAATTAGTTTTTGAAACAGTATAAAGGTCTGTGGACAGCTCTGTGCTAACTTGTCACTCACCAATGGATAAGCATCTGAAATCCTTTGAGCTGATATAGCTTGGAAGGTAAAGTCACCAGAGTCCTACCGAACTACGGGCCGCTGCTTCATTAGAGAGAGATGGCTGGGGGTGGTTTAACCTGAGGGTCACCACACCTCAGGCGAGGGGAGAGGTTGAGAAGGGAAGTTCTTCATGGTAACCTCAGCTGGTGTGGGAATTGAACCCACGCTGTTGACAACACACTGCATCGTCTTTAAAAATAATGCCTCTTAGTTGTTTGAAAACCTCTCATGTGTCAAAAAAGATGTCTTTGCACTCGGAATATATTGATGCCTGAGATAATTCAAACATAAAAGCCACTGAAAACTCATTGAGCAGAAAACCCAGGAGTAAACAGAAACCTCTCACCTATTACTTCCAAGTCAAATGTACAGCTGTCAAATTTGTCTTTCCAGGTCACTTCACAGCGATAGTTTCCAGCATAATTCTCCTTTGCTTTGATAATGTGCATCTCAAAGGTGTGAATCTGCAAAAACAAAAGAAATATTTCAAACGATGAGAGTGACTTATGAGAAATGACAGCAGAGTTTTACAGGAACTATGTCCAGCTCCATGGTAAATGAGATACTCAAGGTTCTGGGTTGTGAACTCTTTAGAATTGTTCTGTGCCCTGTAGAAATTAGGAAGATTAAAATCGTAAGGATACTGAAAATTATAGTTTTTACAATTTCTTTGAATGTACATTTTAGTTAGAGATACATCTACATTGTTTACAGGTGGGATGGTTACCATTTAAACTGGGAGGGGAAGTTTTCTTAACTCATTCATGGGATACAGGTGATGCTGGCTAGGCCAGCGTTTATTGCCCATCCCTAATTACCCAGAGGGCAGTGAAGAGTCAACCACATTGTGGGTCTGGAGTCACATGTAGGCTAGACCAGATAAAGATGGCAGTTTCCTTCCCTAAAGAGTATTAGTGAACCAGATGGGTTTTTGCAACAATGGGCACCATTAAATCTTCTACGTGCAGATTTTGCACTGAGTTCAAATTTCATCACAGTGGAACTTGAACTCATGTCCCCAAAACATTTATGGGGAGGCAAAGGTCTCGTGGTATTAGCACTGATCTGTTAATCCAGAGAGGCAAAAGTGAGGATTGCAGATGCTGGAGATTTAAGTTGAGAGTGTGTTGCTGGAAAAGCACAGCAGGTCAGGCAGTGTCCAAGGAGCAGAAGAATCGACGTTTCGAGCCCTTCATCAGGAACGGTGAAGGGCTTTTGCCCAGAACATCGACTCTCCTGTTCCTCGGATGCTGCCTGACCTGCTGTGCTTTTCCAGCACCACTCTCTTGACTGTTAATCCAGAAACCCAGGTATGAATCCCATCATAATAACTTTTATGGTAACAATACCCAGAGTGGGAAAGGGAGAGTGACAAACGTAGAAAAGCAGCAGTCATTAGGGTCAGTGGCGAATAAACAGTTCATAAGACAGCCATGCTAAATTGCCCATAGTGTTCAGAGATGTGTAGGTTAGATGCATTATTCAGGGGTAAATATAGGGGAATGGATCTGGATGGGTTACTCTTCAGGGGATCGGTTTGGACTTGTTGGGCTGAAGGGCCTGCTTCCACACTGTAGGGATTCTAATTCTAAAAAAAATATTTTAATGGCTCTTCACCGAATGTATGTGGTATTGAAAGCAAAATAAATAAACTAACAGCTCAAATACTCATTAACGGATATGATCTTATAGCCATTACACAAACATGGTTACGATGAGATCAAAGATGGGAACTAAATATTCAGAAGCATGTGACGTTTTGAAAGGCAGGCTAGCAGGAAGGAAAGGAAGGTGGGGTAACTTTGTCACTACAGGATGGAATCAGTTCAATAGCTAGAAATAATCGTGGATTGGAAGGTATAGAATCCAGATGGGTGGAGGTAAGAAATAAAGAGGGAAAGAGATGCTGGTGGGAGCTTTCTATAGGTCCCTCTAACAATGTCAATACAGTGGAACTGAGAATAAACCAGGGGATAGCGAGGACATGTAATAAATGTTATACATTAATCATGGGGAGGCTTTAATCTTCATGGAGATTGAGATAGTCAGGTTAGTGAAGGTAGGCATGATGAAGAATTTATAGAAAGTATTCAAGACAGTTTCGAAGCTACTTGGATGCTGCCTGAACTGCTGTGCTCTTCCAGCACCACTAATCCAGAATCTGGTTTCCAGCATCTGCAGTCATTGTTTTTACCTTGTTGAGTCCAACTAGGGGTCTGGCTGTCTTGGGTCTGGTGACATGTAATGAGTCAGATTCAATATGTGATGTCAGGGTAAAAGATAACCTAGGAAACAGTGACCATAACAGAGGTCATTGCACCTTTTAAGGGAAAATTGGAGAAATCATTGGAACAGATTACTGAAGTAGAAAGACTTCAGGCAGGTAACACTGAGGCAGAAACCTTCAGACAAGGAAGAAGTACAGAGATAATCACTTGAAGCATCACAGCACACAGCTTTGGGCCAAGTGCTGGAAAATGGATTCAAATGGTGATTGATGACTGGCATAGGCACAATGGGCCGAAGGGTCTTTCTCTGTGCTATAAGAACTCGAGGAGATGATACCGGTGTGGAGTTGTTATTGAACTGAATGGTGAAACAGGCTGGTATGACTGAAAGGCACGTTTCTACTCCCATGTTGAAAGATTTAACCGGTGAGTAGGTTTGGTGAAACAAATCAAGATTTTGTTTAAAAAAGAATAGCGTTTACAAGATGAAAATGGGAACATATTTTACAATGTGCGTGGAAAGGAACTGGTCAATGATACCAGAACCAGAGCTCATTTATAAATAGTCCAGTATGTCTGCAATTTGTCCCTTGGTAAAATAATTCCCAAGACCCTTTTATGGTCTGTCATATCAACAGCTGAGAATAATACACAACAACATGAGCCAGGCTGGAGATTATTTGGAAAATAGAGAAGTGCTGTAAATAGCTAAAGGTACGACCTCTTGAATACTGTGCTGTACAAGTATGAAACACAATTAGAATCCTTGGATTCCCACAGGGCTTGAGGCAACTGCATGGACCAGACTCGAAGATGATCTACAATTTCACTTTGGCCGTCACTGAGTTAACATAGTCTCATTATTCCCTGGCACCCACCCACCCACTTGGTTACATTATGAGTGCCAGGCTTGGCTGGGGGAAGTGGTTGGGGTGTGAGGGTAGAATGAGTTGGAAGTACGGGATCTGGAAATTTGGCAGAATCTGGTCCATCCCGTTTAGATTCCAGTCCAAATTCCATTGGAGGGAGAGAAGGAGTGAGTCATCCAATCATGCATCTTACTCGCCGTGCCCAATGAGCTAAGAAAGAGAGATCAGCCATGATGGTTCTTTGGGACTATGGCAACTTTCCCTTTCCTTTTCCATCTCAGGAGGTTCCCTGGGAATCTTGCTGCGGATGGCTTGGTCAGCAAACCAGCAAGGTCAAGTGCTGTTGAAGGCCCAGCAGAGGCTCTGAGATAAAGGCCATCATTGCCACAACACAGATGGACTATCCTTGGAGAGAGCAGGACGATGAACATCATTGCTGGATCACATCAGTTACGATGCCGACAATTGGTGGCAGATTGCGAGAGGAGAGGGGTAGGGAGGTGGTTAAGGTAGGCAGGATGCTCTGATCAATCCTCTCCAGCTGGTGTATTCTGATAATCTGTCATCACATCATGACACCTAGCTCCAGAAATGTAACATTGAGGTGTGGCTTATAACGCAGGGGAGATTTCAGTGAAGTTTTATGACAGCACCTCGCTGTTATAAAACCTATGTGCACAACAAACCCAAGCACTCCGCAATCTGAAAGTCAAGTTGCACAATCCCCTTGGAGATCCTGGAGGGTCGGTAACCCTCCAGGATGGTAACCCTTCTATTTAAAAAGAGAGGCAGAGAGAGAGCTGGGAGTTATACACCAGTCAGCCTGACCTCGATAAGGGGAGGATGCTACTGTTATTATAAAAGATTCAGTAGCTGAGCACTTGGAAAACAATGAAGGACCAGACACAGTCAGCAGGGGTTTACATAAAATATGCTTGACCAATCACATCGACATTACATGTGACATCAGATACATAACTGAGCACGTGCGATGTTTCGAACTGGGGGTTTCAGTGAGGATGGGAGGCATGGGTGGAGGCACGGGGGAGTGATATTGACAGACTGAGGGTCCAGAAGCCAGGGATTTGAAGGGTAATGGGGCCAAGGAAATCTCAACACTTGAGAGGGGGGAGTGGCGCAGGGGGGGTCCAGCAGCTGTGGGCCCTCTCCCCATCTGTCTCCCCTCTGCAATCACCCGCCCTCCACAGATCCCAGCCCACCCTGCAGCCATCTTCCCAACCCAACTTCAAACTTGCAATGCGATTGACTCTTTGAAATGGCTGAGTAAGACTTTCAGTTTAAGGGCTATTAGGTTTGGAAAACACATGCAGTGACCCCCACTTTATTGGTTGCCTTTATTGGTTGGTGCATTGAGTATAGGAGTTGGGAGGTCATTTTGCTGCTATACAGGACATTGGTTAGGCCACTTTTGGAACACTGCATTCAATCTGGTCTCCTTGCTCTAGGAAGTTTGTTGTGAAACTTGAACAGATTTGGAAAACATTTACAAGGATGTTGCCAGGGTTGGAGGGTTTGAGCTATAGGGAGAGGCTGAATAGACTCGGGCTGATTTCCTAGAGACTGAGGGGGTGGCTTAATTGAGGTTTATAAAATCATGAGGGGCTTGGATAGGGTAAATTGACAAGGTCTTTTCCTTGAAGTGGGGGAATCCAGAACTAGAGGACAGAGGTTTAGGGTGAGAGGGGAAAGTTTAAAAGGGACCTAAGGGGCAACATTTTCCTGCAGAGGGTGGTGTGTGTATGGAATGAGCTGCCAGAGGAAGTGGTGGAGGCTGGTACAATTACAACATTTAAAAGGCACCTGGATGGGTATATGAATAGGAAGGGTTTAGAGGGATATGGGCCAATTGCTAGTAAATGGGACTAGATTAATTTTGAATATCTGATTTAGATGGACAAATTGGATAAAGTGGTCTGTGTCCATGCTGTACATCTCTATGACTCTATCTTATGAACTGTACAGTGATGATGACCAAGTAACTGTTTTGGCCGTGCTTGTTGAAGGATAAAGATTTAGAGGACATTAGAGAGCACACTCCTGTCTTTCATCAAAATAATGGAACCTTTTAAGGCCACCAATAAGGGGACAGAGAGACTGTCAGCAAAATACAGTGGATGCTGGAAAACTGAAATAAAACAGCTGGAGAAACTCAGCAGGTCTGGCAGCATCTGTGGAGAGAGAAACAGAGTTAACACTTTTGGGTTTGGTATGACCCTTCTTCAGAATTTGAAAGAGGTTTGAAAATAGGTTCTTATACTTCTGACAAATGGGGAGGAGGGGTGAAGGGAACAGCTGGTATAGGGACCCAGTGCAAAAGACAAAGATGGTGTTAATTATTCAGAAATAAAAAAAAGTGCCATGAAAAGGGTGTAAACTAAAGTGTGCAATGGGAGTGAATCTGCCCTCTCTACTCAGGGCAAAGGAGAAAGTGAGGACTGCAGATGCTGGAGATCAGAGCTGAAAATGTGTTGCTGGAAAAGCACAGCAGATCAGGCAGCATCCAAGGAGCAGGAGAATCGACGTTTCAGGCATAAGCCCTTCTTCAGGAATCTTGAAGAATTCTCCTGCTCCTTGGATGCTGCCTGACCTGCTGTGCTTTTCCAGTGCAAAGGAAACAAACATAACCAAGTCAAGGCTATGAGATATGTGGAAGATAGGGTTGAAGGTGTAGGAAGATGGAGTAAAAGAGAAATAGAGAGAGAGCCTTGGTTTAACAGCTTAATTAAGGGCATTACCCCCACTACTCCAGTAATCCCCTGGTGTACGTTGGGAGCATCAGCCTAGACTTTGAAGCAGTATATGGAATGAGCTGCCAGAGGAAGTGGTGGAGACTGGTACAATTACAGCATTTAAAAGGCATCTGGATGGGTATATGAATAGGAATGGTTTGGAGGAATATGGGCCAAGTGCTGGCAAATGGGACTATATTAAGTTAGGATATCTGGTGGGCATGGACGAGTTGGACCGAAAGGTCTGTTTCCGTGCTGTATGCAGAACATAGAACATAGAACATTACAGCGCAGTACAGGCCCTTCGGCCCTCGATGTTGTGCCAACCTGTAAAACCAGTTGAAGCCCATCTAATCTACACTATTCCATTTTCATCCATATGTCTATCCATTTAAATGCCCTTAAAGTTGGTGAGTGTACTACTGTTGCAGGCAGCAAGTTCCATGCCCCTACTACTCTCTGAGTAAAGAAACTACCTCTGACATCTGTCCTGTATCTTCAATTTAAAGCTCTGTCCACTTGTGCTAGCCATCACCATCTGAGGAAAAAATCTCTCACTGTCCACCCTCTCTATGACTCTGCGGTGGAACTTGCTCCCACATCACTGACTGACCAAGCAGGAGCACCTGCCATCCAATGAGAGACACCGAAACCTGAAGTGTAGCTTTGGCAGTTCCAGGTCAGTGCTTTTAGATCATTTGCTCCACTAGTTGGAACCAGGCAGCAAGAGCTTGATGAGAGGTTAACAAAACAAAGCTAGCAGAAGAGTAGGTGTTGCTTACCCTGGTGATTCTGTCAAAGGATTCCTTCAGCTGCAAGTGCTTCCCTGCTTTGCTTGCAAGATCCAGCCATTTCCCCTTGAACCACTTGCAATTCGGCTTACGCAAAAGGTCCTTGGCTTCAATTTTTGCCACAAAAGTGATGTCCTCACCTTTAAAAGGGCATTAGCAGCATGATTAAAAAGGCAAGCTTGGAAAACCACCTTTCTCCATGGTAGTATAAGTCAGTAGTTCATTGGCAATGACCTGCTCTTCAGCATCTGAACTCATTAGCACCGTGAACAGCTGAGCACCGACAACAAAGAACATTCCATTCTAAGCTCAGTTTGATGATCGCACTGAATGTCTTGTGTTTATGGGGGATTTCAATGGCCACTGTCTTACAGAGGGGACAATTGGCCAGGAATCCTTGCCCCTGGTTTATGTTCAACGAATGGATTCTGATAAAGGGAGAGGCAACTTTCACTGTGACACCCTTCAATATATTTATACAGAATCTCGCTACTTAGACTCAGGCTATTATTGGACACTTGGGCAAAGAATCAGAGAGGGTGCTGCTATCGATGATTCATTAGGGCAAGGGCAAACAAGGAATAGGAAGGGCCAATCATAACATGAGAGCCAAACCATCTAAGGACTGTACTTAAGGAAGCATTATTTTCACAGAAATCCAGAATTTTCTCCCTTTTAAGGCTCTGGATGCTGGGGTGGGGAGGTCACCTGGAATTTTCAAGACAGACAGAGATTGATAGATTTTTTGGCAGTTAACGATATTTAGGGATATGGGGCAAATCTGAGGGCTTGAGAGAAATTGCAGGAGAATTAACATTGTAACTGATCACAGTAAAAGTCAAGTATTCAACATGCTGCTCATTCAGTAGAAAAATGCAGAAATTTGATGAAAAAAATTGGATAAGCTCAGGGATTGTGTTACTAGGGCTTTGGCCGTTGAACGGCATACCCAGAACAGCGCTGAAAGGATTAATAAAGTAACTGCAACAAATAACAAGAATACAACATCTGGTAAGAGCAAAACAATGTCTGCTTTTGGACAGCGTCTCTCTCTGTCGATTCCATTGTGGTACACGATTCCTCTCCCAGAGTTTTTTACTACTGATTGAAAACCTGAGATCTCAGAAACTCACCGACAGTGACAGTCCCATTCTGAGGTTTCTCAATGAAGAGGGTTGACCGTGTAGAATCATCAAGTTTAGCAAGTTCCTCAGTAGCTGCTTCTCCACAGGACCACACTGTCCATCCAGGAAAACAAAAGCAAAAGGCACAGATCAGAATTTTGTTCATGGACTCAGTGCAGAGATAGTCCTGCCTGTTTCCTTCACTCTGAACTCCTCAAACCATGGTGTTAAACACAGGTTAGCTTTAGGATAGGACATGATTTCAAGTTGTTGCATTCAGGGTAATGTTGGTTATGGACTGTGACACTTATGGGATTGTGGTTGAAGGGAATGAGTTTGAAAGAGGACCATATCATGTTATGTTATAGCACCCTGAATGAGGTGTTGGATGTTCGCACGACACCAATCATACAGCAATTGTCAACACAGATATCGTTGCATTCGGTTATCCCAAAAACAAAGCAAGGGATTCTTCACTGAGGTTATACAATTTGTTTGTTTGTCACTTCACGGCACATTGACAAATGTTTCAGGAAGAGAGATGGTGGAAGAGGTAGCAGGGGGCTGTGGATAAGGGCTTCACAAACTGGAGGTCAGGATCCCAAGTAGGGTCAGGAGCTGGAAACCTGGGATCCTGAACTCCAACACAGCAACGGACAACTCCCTCCCGTGCCCTCATCAACCTTCTCCACAGTCGCCATTTTCTCAGCCTTGTCCCTCTCCCATGGTGTGGTGGCCTCTCAGGTTAAACTCACCAATGGTAGCGTGGGACCGCAGAAATTTTACCCTAACCTAGACCTTCGCCACCCGCCCAGACAGGTTTCCAGGTCTTACTAAAGTCTCAGTGAGGGACTCTGTCAGCACCAGCACAACTCGCAGCCCTTATGCCACATCTGCCCTTCCTCCATTAACAGCAATGGAGGAAATGGTGGGAATCAAATAACTGAGAAATTTTGAATACATCGATGTGCTCATTGACAATGCAGTGAAGGTGCCGTGTCAAGTAGTTCAGAAGCAGACATACCCGAGTCTTTCCTGGCCAGTGCGGCATCGGAAGGCTTTTCATCTGTTTTGAAAACAGGGAATGGTCAAAGCGAGCATTGGAGTTACACAGGAAATTCCAACATTCACATGGGTTAGACAAACGGTTGCTAACTCTGGGTTGGACATGATCCTGGAGGTTTCATCACATGAACCACCCTGTGCCCACTTCATGCCCATTCAGTTGGCTCTTTGGGATGCCCCATCCACCTCCCCACTGGGAGAGCAAAGCAAACAGCCTCCCTTGGGAACTTCTTCCAGAATTTTCTGTGTTTACTTCAGCTTCCCCTATTCACACCGTTTTCTCTGATTTGAACATAGGACATGGAACATAGAACGTTACATCCCAAGATAGACCTTTTGGTTCATGATGTTGCGCAGACCTGAGAAACCAATCTGAAGCCCATCGAACCTACACTATTCCATTATCATCCATTTGTTTATCCATCCACTTGCTTCATAATTGATGAAAGAAAGTGCCCAAAAAAGTATAAACAATATACAAGTTTTTTTTAAATTGTGAGTTTTGTTGTCCCAGCAATTTCCTGGCAATTAACCTTTAAATTCTCAAGACTCCCAGCCAAACCTAGAAAGTTGGCAACCCCTATTTGGAAGGGAATAATTTTCTTTCTGGCAGTATGAACTGTGGGACAGTGGTAGTGTCCTCACCTCTGAGCCAGAGGGCCTAGGTTCAAATCTCACCTGCTCCAGAGGTGTATCACAATATGCCAATAGGGCCTGGTTACAAATGGTGGTCTAGGGGCCCTTTTGACGCAATGGTAGTATCCCTGCCTGTCAGCTAGGAGGCCCAGGTTCAAGTCCTATTTGCAGCAGAGGTCTCTGAATAAGTTGATTAAAATATCCAAAACTTCAGAACCAGACAGAACCTAGTAAGCAAATAATAAGACATCTTTATTTCCACACTCTATTTCTTGCCTGTTTTGTCCTCTCTGCAGGAACTGGTTGCCATAGAAGCCCTACAGGCCATTCGGCCCATTAAGTCTGTCTGTACCAATCCTTTGAAGAGCATCCCACCCAGACACACCCTATCCCCATAATTCCCATGGCTAATCCAGCTAGCTAACTTATCCCTGGACACTATGGGCAATTAAGCATGGTCAATCTACCTAATCTACCTTTATTCCTGATGAAGGGCTTTTGCCCGAAACGTCGATTTCAAAGCTCCTTGGATGCTGCCTGAACTGCTGTGCTCTTCCAGCACCACTAATCCAGAATCTACCTAACCTGCACATCTTTGGATTATGGGTGGAAGCCAGATCAAATCCATACAGACACACAGAAAACATGCAAACCCCACACAGATAGTACCCCCAGGGTAGAATTGAACCCAGGTCCCTGTCACTGTGAGGCAGCAGTGCTAACCACTGAGCCATCATGCTGCCCATGTCCCTAGGTTGAGAGGTGGCAGTATCTCATTTATACTGCACTCTGAATTTCTCTTTATTTTTGGAACCTGACAGATACTGATACAATCTATAGGAGACACAGACAGCCCACCTCCAATTCAATTCTCAGCTACAGAGAGCTTTCTTTTAGTTGTTAACATATTAGGAATGAGACTGAATGCATTACTGACTTTTACGCACTCTCTTGTAGGGTTTAACAAACCTATCAAGGTATTAACACTCCACAAAGACCTCTGGGGAACCAACACTAGGAAATAAATGCTAACCTTGACAGTGATACTCATATCTCAAAGTAACAATAAAGAAAATTGGGAATGTGTTGCATGCTTACTAATTATCACTAATTGTTTATTGGCAAAAACAGGCTTGCATTTGTAGAGCAGCTTCGATTTCCTCACTTTTCCCCAAAGCATTTCACAACAACCTAATTATTTTACACTGCCTCCACTGTTGTAGTTTACATGGTGCAGTCAATTTGTGCACAGCAAGATCCAAAGCACCAGCAACGAGATAAAGGCCAGAGAATCTGCATTTAATAATGAATAATGAGAAAACAAAGCAGAGAGTGCTGGAGAAGTTCAGCAGGTCTGGCCATGTATGTGGAAAAAGACACAGGACCAACACTTTGAATCTGAGAGCACTCCTCCTCAGAACACTAGGTGTCTATAATGTTCTTTGAGGGACAAATATTGGCCAGGAGACCAGTCCTCTTCAAAATTAAGTTGGGGGGATGCAATCTATGCACCAATCCTGAAATGTTTATTCTGATTTCTGTCTCCAGGCATGCTGCCAAACTTGCTGAGCTTTTTCAACAAGTTCTTAATGTAGATGTCAGATTATTGAAACAACAAAGCTTTCTGAAAACAATCCTTACCCATTTGTTAAACAGCCAGATTATTAAAAAGACATAGAGCTACAGAGAGGAAGCAGGGAGGAGTTACCATGACGATGCCAGAAATGGCTGGGTTTATGCATCAGGAACGGTTTGACAGGCAGAGGCTCTCTTTTCCTGGAATAAGGAGGCCGAGAGGTGATCTAATGGAGGGGTGATCTAATGGAGGGGTGATCTAATGGATGGTGATCTAACAGAGGGGTGATCTAATGGACGGTGATCTAACAGAGGGGTGATCTACCTGAGGGGTGTCCACCAGAGGGGTGATCTAACATAGGGATTATTTAATGGAGGGGTGATCTAATGGAGGGGTGATCTAATGGAGGGGTGGTCTAATGGAGGGGTGGTCTAATGGAGGGGATGGTCTAATGGAGGGGTGATCTAATCTAGGATAATCAACATTTTGGGCAAAATGATGAAGGGCTTATGCCCAAAACGTTGGTTCTCCTGCTCCTTGGATGTTGCCTGGCCTGCTGTGCTTTTCCAGCACCACAGTCTTGACTCTAATCTCCAGCACCTGCATTCCTAACTTTCACCTGATCTAACAGAGGGCTGATCTAACAGGGGTCTTTTACATGATGGAAGGTTTTGATGGACCGGATGCAGAGAGAATAGTACCCTTTGTGGGGAGGAGGGTTAACTAAAGGCCATCACTAAGACAATTACTAAGAAATCCAACAGGGAATTCAGCAGAAACATATTCACCCAAAGACAGGTGAGAATATGGAACTCCCACCCACAGGGATATTTGTCATAAATACTATCAATGTATTTAAATGGTAATTAGACAAGTATATGAAGGAGAAGGGGTAGAGAATTATATGGCAGACTCAAATGAGGAAAGATGGGCATGGGCTGAGTTGAAGAAGAAGTAGCATAGACTAGCTGGGCCAAATGGACTCTTCTTGTGCCATATGTAATCCCATGTGATGCCATCATTGTTGATTCTTACTTGCCCTCTGAACTGGCTTAGCAAGGCACTGCTCCAGAGAATTCAGGGCAACTAGGGATGACCAATAAATGGCGGCCTTGCCAACAATGGCTATGCCCTGAGCATGAAGTAACAAAAGAGAGAGATACACCAGAGGAGAAAGAGCAAGCTGTCAGCTGTGGCTCAGTGAATAAAACACTCCCTCGGAGTATGACAGCTCACTCCCGGGCCTGACCATACAGGTCACTGACTGCTGCCCAGTATTGAGAGAGGTGCCACCTTTTGGAGAAATATTACACTGAGGCCCTGCCTCTACTCTCAGGTGGATGGAGGAGGAGCCCATGGAACTGTTTTGAAGATGATCTGGAACATATAACCCAGTGACCTGGCCAATATTCACCCCCAGTACCAATCAAAAACAGATGTCTTAGATCACGTTGCTGTTGGAGGGAGTTGCTATGCACAGATTGGCTCCCACTCCCTCCCACTGACTATCTCTGTTACAACAATGACTGCCACTACAAATATGTTTCATTGATTGTAAATCACTTTGAGATGTCCAGTGGTTACAAAAAGTGCTATATAAATACAAACTTTTATTCCATTTGTAACAGGGAACAAGTGGCAGCATCAAAGTAAATGCCAGAGGAGATCTCAAGGGGTAGAAATGTTACTTGCCTTTTTCTCTCTGTATACAGTAGTTATAAAGTGACACCCCAATGATGTCAATGCCAGCAATCTCAGAACACCAGAGCAGATATTCATCCAGTATCAGCACAACACCCATCAATTCTTACATTTGGAAATGGACCTTCCCACAGAGTGGCCTGTGGGTCACCGAGGACACTCAGCCCATCTAGCTCATCCAGTCACTGAACCATTTATTTATTCATGGGATGTGGGTGACCCGGACTGAACCTGAACTAATTGCCCATCCCTAATTAAGCAGAGGGCAGTTAAGAATCAACCACATTCCTTTGGGTCTGGAGTCACATGTAGGCCAGGCCAGGTAAGGATGGCAGTTTCCTTCCCTAAAGTGCATTAGTGATCCAGATGGGCTTTTTTCAACAATTGTCAATACTTCCATCTTCATGATTTTTATAAAATTCAAATTCCACCATCTGCTGAGACAGGAGTCGAACCCAGGTCACCAGTACATTACGTGGATCTCTAAGTTAACAATACAGGGGTGATACCACTGGGCCAGAGAGTTTTCCAGTTAGCCATCCACATTTCTATGGGGAATTGCTTCATCCCTCAACTTGTCCACAAACACAATTAGGTTCAGTCAGTGTTTGGGCCATTTAATCTTTCTCGTTTTCTTTTTGTGTCCTTCGTTAGAGTTGCATCTTCAGTGAGCTGTCTGGATTCTGAGCTAGAGAGCAGCCCAGTCATTCTTCTCCTGACATCAGGTGCTCCATTGCTGCCCCAAGAATGCTTCGGCCCCTCAGTCTCCAGGATCAGCGGAGAACAGATGAGATTGAGGCTGCTGTATTTTGCCAGACAACAATTGATCACTCCTCCGAATTTGGGCCCATTGTGAGGTGCACTGCAACTCCCCAATCCACACTCTTTGCCACCCCCTGCAAGTTTCCCTCCAAGCCACTCATCATCCTGCCTTGGAAATATATCATCACCACTTAGCGTCACTGGGTCAAAATCCTGGAATTCCCTCCTTCAGGGCATTGTGGGTCTACCTACAGCACGTGGACTGCAGCGGTTCAAGAAGGCAGCTCACCCCCAACCTCTCAAAGGGCAACTAGAGACGGGCATATATTTTGAACCAGTCACTAACATCTACGTCCTATAGCTCTGCCAATTCCCACTGGCATTATTCTTTAAATCCCTAGAGTAAAAGTGTCTGAAAGTCACTCAGAAACATATAAGTCCATCTTACCACCCGACAGCATTGAGTAGCTTAGCCCTCCAGTCAGTCATGCACCGTAAGAGGCTGCGAGGGCAATATGGAGCACTGTAAGGGGGTGTGGGAGGGGGAGTGGGGAGCACTGTAAGGGGGTAGGGGAGGGGGAGTGGGGAGCACTGTCAGGGAGTGGAGGAGGGGGACAGTGGGGGACACTGTCAGGGGGTGGGGAGAGGGACAGTGGGGGGCACTGTCAGGGGGGTGGGGGAGGGGGAGTGGGGAGCACTGTCAGTGGGTGGGGGAGGGGGATTGGGGAGCAATGTCAGGGGGTGGGGGAGGGGGACAGTGGGGGGCACTGTCAGGGGGTGGGGAGGGGGACAGTGGGGGGCACTGTCGGGGGGTGGGGAGGGGGACAGTGGGGGGCACTGTCAGGGGGTGGGGGAGGGGGACAGTGGGGGGCACTGTCAGGGGGTGGGGGAGGGGGAGTAGGTACCACCATTATCACTGAGTCCAAGTTACAGGTCAAGCCTCTACTCCAGAGACCTCAGCAGGCATCTGCAATGCAGTACTGAGGGAAAGCTGTACTGTCAGTGGGGCTATTTTCAGAGGAGCAGGAGGAGGCCATTCGGCCCTTTGAGCGTACTCTCCTATTCAATAAGATCATGGCTGATCTGCTGCTGGTCTCAAATCCATGTTCCTATCTGCTCCTCTGTAATCACTGACTCCATTGTCTCAAGAACCTAATGCAGCCTTGAATAGATTGAATGACTTGTCTCCACTGCTCTCTGGGGAAGACAATTCTGCACATTAATGATCATCTAAGAGGACAACAAGTTTTCTAATCTCCATCTAAAAAGGGAAATTCTTCTTCTCAAACATTGCTTAAATCTCCTGCACAACAGAAAATATTGTCCTGGTAACCACACTCTCTCTAGTCCCCACAAGATCTTAACACTTTCAGTAAGAATTTAGCAGGAACCTCTCATTTTTTAAAGGGTATGGACTCGAACAGTTAAACCTTTCTTCACTAGCCCCTCATCCTGCGAATAAATCAAGTTAACCTTGTCGGAGTTGCAATAATAGCTGCCATTTTTCAAAGAAGACAACTAAATATGGTCTCACATCCCATTCCAGATGTGAATGTACATACAATTCCAGATGAGAATGTACACACCATTCCAGATGTGATTGTGCACACCATTCCAGATGTGAATGTATATACAATTCCAGATGTGATTGTGCACACCATTCCAGATGTGAATGTATATACAATTCCAGATGTGAATGTACATACAATTCCAGATGAGAATGTACACACCATTCCAGATGTGATTGTGCACACCATTCCAGATGTGAATGTATATACAATTCCAGATGTGAATGTATATACAATTCCAGATGTGATTGTGCACACCATTCCAGATGTGAATGTATATACAATTCCAGATGTGAATGTATCTACAATTCCAGATGTGAATGTGCACACCATTCCAGATGTGGTCTCACCATTGCTGTGTACAGCTACAGTATAACTTTGGACGAGTCATGAAACCGAGGCCTTGCCTTCTGCTCTTTCATTTAGAGAATAAAAATCACATGGTCACCATCCCATAGCCACCATCCCATGGTCACTATCCCATGGTCACTATCCCATGGTCACCATCCCATAGCCACCATCCCATGGTCACTATCCCATGGTCACCATTCCATGGCCACCATCCCATGGTCACCATCCCATGGTCACCATCCCACAGCCACCATCCCGTGGTCACTATCCCATGGTCACTATCTGTTGGTCACTGTCCCATGGTTACCGTCCCATGGTCACCGTCCCATGGTCACCATCCCACGGTCACCATTCCATGGTCACTATCCCATGATCACTGACCCGTGGTCACTATCCCATGGTCACTATCCCATGGTCACCATCCCACGGTCAGCATCCCACGGTTACTATCTCATGGTCACCGTTCCATGGTCACCATCCCATGGTCACCATCCTGTGGTCACTATCCCATGGTCACCATCCTACAGTCGTTATCCCATGGTCACTATCCCACGGTCACCATCCCGCGGTCGCCATCCCAAGGCCACTATTATGAAGAGCAGTCAGGGAGATTGCCCTAATTTACAACATTTATTCCTTAACCAACATTACTAAAACAAAATTATCATGAATTTTTTTTAATTTTGGGAGCTTACTGTGTACAGATTGGTTGCTGTGATTCTCAGACTATGATTGTAACTGCTTTGAAGGCACTTAGTTAACTGTGAAGAGCCTTGGAACGTATGAGGTCACAAATGGTGATATAGAAATGAAAGCGATCAGCTGTACGCTAGCAGTGAATCATTCAAGGACTGGTCTTTCTCACATTGTATCAGAGAAAGAACGTCACAGGTGCACATTGTCCCCAAGCTCGGAAAACTCTCTTCTGTATTTAAACTCTTGACCAGGTCCTGGAATGTGACCCTCACAGCTATTCAGAGCCAGTCTGAAACACTTCCCCACTCTCTTTCCGTTTGCGTGACCAGTTTGGACTGCATTATTTGTCTGTCAGGATCAGAGACACCTGGGCGTTAGCACGGAATTACCTTAAATTGTTTGATAGGGATCTGACCACAAGACTTATAGTTATATTCTGCCTCAGGTTCAGCTCTGACACAAAGAGAGAGAGAGGCAACCAGTCTGAAGTTACAATCTCTTTCAGAGCCTGTTTACAACTGAGTTTGAGCCAGTTTAAGTGTAAGCGTCTCTGAATACCCTGACAGTGGACAAATAGGTTCAAGTCTTGCCCCAGAAGAGTTGACATTGGCACAGAATGGGGCATATAAAGGAGGCTGTGCCTGGCGTGACTGGACAGGATCGTGTGAATGCATCATGGGAGCCCTGTTGATTTTAAAGTTGATCCCATGTGTTTGCAAGTGTGTAAGTGGATAATGTGTGTACATGTGGGAAAGCATGTGTGAGAGAGTGCTGGAGAGTTTGTGTGAAAGACAGAGTGAAAGACGGAGAGGGAGAAAGATAGAGAGTGAAAGGTGAGAGAGAGAATGAGAGTGAGAGACAGAGAGGGAGGATGAGAGAGAGAAAATGAGAGACAATTAATGAGGTAAAGTGTAAGGGTGAGAGAGAGAATGAGAGACAGAGAATCAGAGAGAACAAGAGGGAGAATGAGACCTGAGAATGAGGGAAAGCGAAAGAGGGAGAGAGAGAATAAGGCAGAGTGCACATGTGAAAGAAAGTGTGGACAGACTCAGAAAAATGAATGAGTGAGAGAGAGTGAGAATGTCTGAGAGTATCTGAGAAATGGTGAGTATATGAGAAAGAATGAGAGACTGAGGGAGAGTGAGAATGAATGCTTGAGAGTGGATGTGTGAGAGAGTGTTTGAGAGAGTGAGGATAAGCGTGTAAAATAGAGACAGAGAGAGACTAAGAGAGAAGGTGACATAAAGAATGAGTGCACTAGGGTGTAACTATGAGAGTAAATGTGTTTATGTGGGTATAATGTGTATTGAGTGCAGTTTTACAATGTGGGACTCCAAGATATCAGCTTACAACATATTTTACATCATTAAATATGCATTCTTCACCCGAACAACATTTATTCAAAAACTCATTATGTGTAAGGTGTTGTTTTGCTTGTGAAGTTGTCTCTGTCCTTCCCATGAGTACCTACACCTCGCTCCTGTGGCTTTGAGATTCAGAAACTGGGACCCTGCAGATTCTTGTTGGTAACAAGTTAGTCATGATAGGGTTTGGGCCAGATGAATAGGGTTACTTTAGCATTGCCTAGTTGGGGCTGGTTAGTTCAGTTGGCTAGACAACTGGCTTGCCCTATGGAGTGATGCCCACAGCATGGGTTTAATTCCCACACTAGCTGAGGCTACCACGATAAATCTACTTCCTCAACCTCTCCCCTCACCTGAGGCATAGTGACCCTTAGATTAATCCACCAGTGGGATTATGCTGGCTTTACCATTGTATTGACTAACTGCTGCATTCACCTATAGCCTTTGGTGAGTGCACTACTTTGGAAAATTAAATCAGAAATGAAAAAGCAGTTTGTTTCTCAGGTCATGTCTTGAAATTAAGGCAGGACTTTTTGAATCAGCCTTTCTGTTTTCTCCTTTAGTTAATTTTGAGACCAGGATCTGTCAATAAGGGTTTGAGTCCTGATAGACATACTTACCCTGGTTCTCAGGAGGCAGTTGGAGGGTAGGTACTTCTTCTGCTAAAAGAAAACAATTATCTTTGGGAAAACACAAACCAGGTCAATATGGTCACTGAATTCAGATTAAATAGAGTCTTTTTAATGGATAGACCCTTTAAAGGAAAATGCCTCATTAAAATCTAATAACTCACTGTCAGACTATCTCACGCTCACTCTCTTTCACTCTCCTTTCTCTCCTGCACTTTTTCACTCTCCTTTTCTTTCTTTCTCTTTCAATCTCTCTCACTCTCTTTCATTCACACTCTGTCTCTCTCTAACACACATCTCTCTATTTCATTGTCTCTCTCACACTCAGTTTCTCCTCTCATTCTCTCTTTTCCTCACACACACTCTTTCACTCTCTATCCCTTTCATTCTCTCTTTCTCTCAATCTCTCTCCCTCTCATTGCCTCTCAAACATACACTCCATCTCTTTCTGTCTCACACACATGTACACTCCTCTTTCTGTCTCACACACATGTACACTCCTCTTTCTAACTTACTCTCTTTCTCTCAATTTCTCTCCTTCTCACTCTCTCCCATGTACACTGTTCTCACCCTTTCATTTGTCTTTTCCTCTCTCCTCTCAATCTCTGTCTCCTTATTACATTCTCTCATATACTCTGCCTCTCTCTCGCACACATATGCTTTTCCCCTCTCTCTCCCTTTCATTCTCACTTTCTCTCTCTCTGACAATCTGGAAATGTTACCTGATTGGGGAGTACTTGCTGAGTTTTCTGCCTGTCTCTCTGCAAACACACAGTACACAGATACAGCAAAAATTGAATAAAGGCTCTTGAATAATATACAGAGGTTGATACAACAGGCCACACACATGAGGATTGATGGATGAAAATGAAATGGGGATTACATAAAACATGACATAGACTAACAGAATGACTGTTTTTCTAATGTAGATATTACATGAGGTTCTATTGCTTCCAGACTTTGGTCCGCATTGTGAATCTGCCAATCAAAATCAACTCAAGTCCATGAATCTACCAATCAAACTCAAGTCAAGTCACAAACAAACGCGCCTCCCTGTTATGGTTATATTTGATTGCTGCAGGATGATAATCAGAAGCTGGGCCTAAGTGGTTAATAATGGAGAGTTTGTTCCTTGGTATTAAGGGGAGTCCTCCTGGTTCTATTGAGGTGAATTTGGAGAAGGATGGGGCTGGGACAACCCTCTTTGATGGAGTCCCATTTATGAGTGAGCATCCTGGGGTCAATGTGCCACTGGAACTGAGCACGCCCGAGAGAGAGAGAGAGAGAGAGAGAGAGAGACAGATGGCCAAACAGCAGGATTGATGCCTTGATCAGAGGCAGTTTTCTGATGTTACTGGAAACTTTCCAGCTTCACATGCCCTATCCCTAGCCCCTCACTCCGTCAGGAGCCCAGAAATGGTTCTGAGGCAATCTCTCAGCAGGAGGTCAGAGGGTAATCAGAGGAAGCCATGATGCTCAAAGAAGCTCACTATTGTTGGCATTCTTTTGGAAATACACCCCTGTTATATCAATCCCAAAACAGTGAGTGAACTATAACACTAGACACTTTTCTCAATAATGGATTTACTGACAGACTGAAGCATTTAGTATGTCTGTTTCCTACCAGCCACCCCTCTATACCAGTGGTCACTATAAGTGCTCTAAATACTTAGTTAAACAGTTTCATTGGTGTATCTTACAATACAATAAGCATACTATTAACATCCCTCTTCACTTTGGGCCCTCTCAGAGTTCTGGCCTGTGTTTTCGCAAACTTATTTGAAGCCTTTCTTGAGTTCCTCCATTTTGAGGTGTCCACAGGGTTTCCAACAGCACTCAATCTCTCCCAGAGGAGCAGTGGCCAGACAGTCCTCAGACCTTTAGACTGGCCCTGCCATCTCCCTGTTCCACCAATCATCTTTCAGAAATTGGTGAATGCAGACGCACCTAAAGACTGGACTGTATCTTGCAAACCTCGCAAACACTGCTGATGATGAGTAAGTTCCAGGTGCCTGTGAGAAAATTCAGCCCCAACAGTCCTACTATCAAACCTTTGCAAAAGAGCTAACTCCTATCCGATCAGTTGTCATCCAATATTCCCCCAACCGTCTGTTTTATATCTCCCACACTATAACAATGCCCCACTCAAATTATAATATCACACCAGAATGGATGAGATGGACCAAATGGCCTTGTTCTACACTCTTAATTCTATGTGATAATTTAAGCTTTGAAAGAAACTTTCACCTTCCCATTTACAATTGATGCTTTGTAATGGGATGTGATACCTAATTTATTTTTCTGTGTTTTGATATCATTCTTTGTGATGATTTGGAGATGCTAGTGTTGGACTGGGGTGTACAAAGTTAAAAATCACACAACACCAGGTTATAGTCCAACAGGTTAATTGATGAAGGAGCGACCTCCGAAAGCTAGTGTGCTTCCAATTAAACCTGTTGGACTATAACCTGGTGCTGTGTATTCTTTGTGATGTTTGGATGTTTGGAAAAACTTAATCCCCTCCTAACCTTTTATCCCTAAATCCAAGGTGTTCATACCTAGTCACTGTGAGACTATTACAGAGTCTTGTCAGTCAGTAGAAAAGTCCATTTGTATACCAGAGACAGGTTTATCACTAGAACATTCAATGTGTAAAGCCCATGACCAACAATTCCTCCATGTGGAGGCTGGTTTACTTTATCATGAATCAAGTTATGAGAGCAAATTCTTCAGTGTTCATCCAATCCTCATTGTATCAGGGTCTCACTTTCCACAACTGCAACCTTTATCAACAATTTATGGGACTCCCCGTGACATTCTGCTGGTCCCTCAGATTCAATCTCCCTCAGAAGACCCCTCATCAAACATTCACTCTCCTTGGCATGGCATCCAGCGGTAAATCTTCAGCCCTCCATCCCTGCTTGCGTGTTGTAGTCAGAGGAGGCATCCACTTTAGCGAGCTCCTGAGTCTGCAGCTTATAGATATTGGTCTTTTGTCTTTCCCTTGGTCGTTATTAACTGCATTGATGAAGCTTTGTCAAAGTAAGCCAAATGATTCACCAGTTCAACGTATTTCACGTACAAATTATTGCTGCTCATCGGTCACTCTAGGTCACTTTTTGTTGAGTGCAAAGCTGAGAATCTGACAGCAGATATTGATCAGATAACTTGTGTTTCAGCACCAGGTGTAAACTTAGCAATTCTTTGGATGAGATGGATGAAACAAGCAACTACTACAAATCTGGTTGAAATAAACTGTGAATAAGATGGTGAACATGTTCAATTCAATAGAGAAAATAAGTAAATAACAGTCATCTTTGCTCGGCATGAGTTAATCACACTAGTTATTGGTTAATGCCATGACATCAGCTAGGATGTGACACACCCACACATACAGACATGGAATCAGGCTGTGCTCTAACCTCCTGTTGTTGATGCTGCTGCTTTTGTTGGTTCATCTTCATTTTTCTCAGCAACAGGTCCATGTTCTGAAGACATGGAGAAGCTCTTGGAAAGTTAACATGACACACAAACACAGGGACACAGAATACAATACCCACATCCACCCAGTATCCACATCCACAGACATGCACATGTTCATAGACGTATACATATTCACAGACATGAAAACGCACACAGATCATATCAATCAACATGCAACAATGAGCACTCTCAATATTCAAAAAGAATGACACTCAAGGCTAGTGTTTCTTGGAGACAAGTTTAAACTATCATTCAACTCCAAAACAATGCATTGCCACAGAGGGATTAACACATGAGCCACTTCCCAGCTGAACACAGGCTGCAGTAAATCACAGAATTGTTACGGTTATTGTGCCTTCACTAGTTCTCCAAATGATTATTATGACTTATTACTGTTCTCCTGCCTTTTCCTCTGTAACCCTGAACATTGATTTGATTCAATCTAACAGTGTCTCAGATGCCTCGATGGAACGTCCCTCCATCACCTTCCCAGGGAGTGAAGAGGGAACGTGTGCGGACAGGGCAGAATAGCAGCTGTACCTACTGACACTCCAATCACAAGGTCACATTCATGGCCATGACAAACAGCAATTATCAACATCCATCAGCAGAAAGCCATTTGGCATGAGAACAGCCAAAGATTATCTGTGTGCATCTTGGGGAATTGTACATGTTTCCTGAAGGAGTGTTTCAAACCTCCTGTAGCTAATTTGGTTGCCTTACAATTAGCAAATGCCTTAATCTAAATTGGAGTCTCCTTGACTGAGGAGGTGCGTAAAAAAGTTAGATTCAACCCAAAGTACACCACATTCTTCACTTTGTAAGTTTGGAGTGGATGTGAAGTGGTTACTGCTTCACATCAGCATGGATCAGGAGTGATTCCCTGACTACCTCGCAGTAGAATCTCATTCAATGTTGTCTAGTCACAGATCAGGCTCCCATTCTGAGTTTAATGTGCCGCTCCATTAGGACTGGGGGTGTCAGTGGATGGGAACTGGCACTCCTTTGTAAAGGGATTTAATTGTAACCACAACCTATCCAGGTAGATGACAGAAAAAATATTCAATTGCCATGCAATTCAGTGTGATCCACTCCAACAGAACTTGCTGGAAACAGAACTTGATTCTCTATAAGTCTTGAATCACAATCAGAAGGTGATGTTAGAAATCTATGAAACAAACTCAGCTAGCCCTAGAGCATCAAGGATTAAAAAAAATCCCTCAATTTCAACTCAACTCCCTGTGAGGAAACACATCCAAATTGTTCCTGCCCTGAAGAAATTGTCTCTCACTCCATGATTTCACCCATGCTTTCTGGTTACTGGGGCTCAATTTAAGCTCGATTTCCATTGGGTTAAAATTGAGCTTCTGGGCTCTGACTTGCAACATGAAGTCAAAACCATGATACAGCAAGTCCACAAATCTTAAATTAACCTGCCAGAGAAAAATAAAGTGGGTGTATACTTAGACACGATGCAAGGTGCATTCAGTGCAACTAATGTCTCATTCATTTGGTTGGTGAGCACGACTTGATTTCCACCAGATCAAGGTGAGCTGCTTGCTGCGGGGTTTAAAGACACATTAGAAGGACAAGCAAAGGAGTGACAGAAAAATACTGACATCATATGCTGCAGAGAGTGACTCCAGTTAGTTTAAACCAATCTGAAAGGAATGATCCACAGGGAATCCAGTCTCGTGCAACTGTGAACATTAACACTGATCATTAATAAGTTCAGCCAATGAACCACCAGTAGTACACTAACCTGCACCATTTGCTGAGCCATCCTCTTTTTGTTCTGAAAACAAATTAGGTCTTTATTTTACCAACAGATATAATCCATACGTATATTCACATTAATCATATTCACATTAAATACACATTTATAAAATGATTAAAACCTACAATCAAACCTTCGGTTACATAGGAATGTGAAAAAGCAAGGAACATCATTTTGGTCCAACTGATCTCAGATCACATAGCTCTCCACTGATGCCACCAATTTGGTTTCCTCATGAAATTCTTGCCTGACCTCTTCCTGAATGCCCTCGATGCTGTCAGCCTGGGGAAAATATTCTCAGGGCAGCCTGGAACATCTTTCCCATGGTGTGATCCCTGGTTTACTGCATAGCCACCTGCCACCTTCACATCAGAAACTTGTGGGCTTCGCCCAACTCTAGAGATCTGAGCAGACTGGCTGGCACTCTGGTGCAGTGCAGAGGGAGAGCTGTTCTGTCAGCGGTGCCATGGGTCCATCTCAAGTGGATGTAAAAGCTCCTGTTGCACAATGTTACAGTGGAGCTCCCCCTGATGTCATGGCCAACAACTCTTTTCAATCAACATGTGGCCTGATATTTTGATTGCTATGACTAAAGATCATAAAAAACACATGATGTGGGAACAGATTTAGGCCGTTCAGTCCATCAAATCCAATTCACCATTCAATAAGATCATGGTTAATCCAATATTCCTCAATTCGTTGTCCAACCTTTTCCCAATAACTCTTCATTTTCTTACTGATTAAGTCTGGCTATTTCCATAATACTATAAGAAATAGCCACAGGAGTAGGCCATTCAGCCCCTCGAGCCTGCTCCACTGTTCAATTGGATCATGGCTGATCCAACAGTCTGCACATTCACTTTCCTGCTCTTTTTCCCATTACCTTTAACTCCCTGACTTATTAAGAATCTATCTCAGCCTTAAATACAGACAAAGATTCCGTTCCCACAGCTCTCTGTGGGAAGGAGTTCCAAAGACTCACAACCATCTGAGAGAAGAAATTCCTCCTCATCTCCGTCTTAAATTGGTGCCCCTTTATTCCGATACTGTGCCCTCTGGTCCTGGACTCTCCCATGAGGAGAAACACCCTCTCAGCATTGACCCGGTCAAGCCCCTTAAGAATCCAACATATTTCACTGAGGTCACCTCTCATTCCTCTAAACTCCAGTGAGTCGAGTCCCAACCTGTGTGACCTTTGCTCATAAGACAATCCCTCCATCACAGGAATCATCCAAGTGAACCTTCAATGAACTGCCTCCAGTGAAATAATATTTCTCCTAAAATAAAAGGACTAACAACCTTGAATATACTATCTATGTAAAACTGGGTGCCTCATTTCCTAAATTGCAAAATCCGAAGTCACATGACACCGGATTATAGTCCAACAGGTTTATTTGAAATCACAAGCTTTTGGATCGCTGCTCCTTTGTCAGATGAAGTGGGGACCAGCGCTCCGAAAGCTTGTGATTCCATATAAACCTGTTGGACTGTAATCTGGTGTCGTGTGATTTCTGCCTTTGTCCATCTCAGTCCAACACTGGCACCTCCACATCACACATCAAGAATATGTTATTGCTGGTCAATATTTTCTGGATATTCAGACATATGAAGAGTGCAATATAAATGCAAGTTTAATTCTTCTAAACTACTAATACAAAGGTCCTCTTCATCTCTCCAGTAAATAAATTAACAATTAAGTCATTTTTTTGAATTGTGATTATTTTCATTCAGTAAATAAGATTGTTTCAAATTAATAAAAAGAACTGAATATGCCAACGAATTCAAAACATGAAACAGGAAACAATAAGAGGAATAAAGCAGGTCATGGAGACTCGGAGTGGGTCAGACAGCTCCAGAGAGAATCTCAGGTTAATATTTGTGGCTGAACCTGCAAAACTAAAAACAAAGTTTGTGTTTTCATAAAACAGGAGTATAAAAGCCATGTTCATAGAGCCATGAAGGTTTACTGAAACAAAAATGGCCCTTCAGCCCATTGAACCTGTTCCAGATGAAAACAATCACCCAATTATTTTCCATTTAACCCATTTTCCAGCACGTGACGCACAGCCTTGTATACCTTGGTATCATCAGTAAATTCTTCTTAAATATGATGAGGGCTTCTGAGGGTTAGCAAACAAAAAATATAACAGACAATCCAAAACCAGGGACAGGTTCATTGATAAAAAACAGAAGTTGTTGGAAAAGCTCAGCAGGTCTGGCAGCATCTGTGAAGGGAAGTCAGAATGGGTTCGTTGGTTGAATGACCTACCAACAGTCCAATGGAGTTACAATCAAAGGGACTTGGTTGCCCCAGTCTCCAAATCATAGCTGGCTAACAATGCAGTAGGTGAAATGTATTGTAACCTTTATTATAAGTGAGCTGGAATACAAGAGTAAGGAAACCGTGCATGGTGAGAGAGAGCACACTGGGAGAATGTTGTAGGATTGTGGGCTCCTACCTAAAGATATACATAATTTCAGGGGGAATGATTTCAAGACTGATTCCTGATTGAGATCATCTTCCTGTGGGAAGTGATTAACCGACATTTTAGGGATGACCGCATTACAACATATCAAATTCTGACAGGACTTGATTAATTGTTGAGAGGTTGGTTGTTCTTGTTGGGGAGTGCAGAACAGTGAGATAGGGAGTAAGCGGGAATGATAGTCTCAGGATAAAGGGCAGGCTGGTTATGACTGAGAAGGGGAGAAAAGTCCTCGTGCAGAGGGTGGTGATGTGAGGCCCCTTTCAGTCATGGCTGACCATGGGTTGCATCCTCATTCTTCTAGCTTTCTGCTTCCCTGAAGCAACGTCCCTTGTGATTGAAGAGACAATGCTGGAGTGACAGTCCCGGTCGCAGAGGTCACATCTGTATGTGGTCGCTGATCTGCTCGAGCTGCTGCCCTCCTTCCTTGGTGCCCGCTTGTCTGCTGCAGCGTTCATCAGCTTCTTTCCCCTGTTTTGAGGTGTTGGTTCAGGGTTCTTCTCCATCTTGTGCAGTCAGCTGTAAGCCGTTCCCAGAGCTCCATAGCAATATCAAGCACCTTCATGTCCCTCTTGCAGACGGCCTTGTAGCGCAGCTGGGGATGCCCAGAGGGTCTCTTCCTGGATGCGAGCTCTCCGTAGAGGATATCCTTTGGGATGCGGCCATCCTCCATGTGGCGGATGTGGCCCAGCCAGTGCAGTCTCCACTGCCTGAGCAGAGCGTAGGTGCTGGGAAGGTCAGTGCGAGATAGGACCGCTGCATTGGACACTCTGTCTTGTCAGGGTATGCCCAGGATACGGCAAGTGGAAGGTATTCAGTCTTCTCTCCTGTCCAGTATACGTAGTCCACGTTTCACTGCTGTACAGCTGTGTGCTTATGATGAGGCATTGTAAACTGATATTTTTGTCTTCACTGTCAGCTTGGGATTTGTCTGTACTTGAGTGATGAGGTGAGCAAGAGTTGAGGCTGTTTTCCCGATCCTGTTGTTGATCTGTGTCCAAGGAAAGGCCATCAGTGATGATAGAGCCAAGGTACATAAACTGATGAATGACAGTGAGTTTGTAGTCATCGATGGTGATGACCAGTGGTATCTCTGTGTCCTGTTCTAGGATGCTCATCTTCTTCAGACTGATAGTCAGCCCGAAATCTTTGCAAGTGTGAAAGAGGCGATCTATTGGTGACTGGAGTTCCCACTGGGTGTGTGTTGCAGCTGCAGCATCATCAGCAAACAGCGTGGCCCTGATGAATGCCGCACATCCTTTTGTCTTGGCTCTGAGGCGAGTCAGGTTGAAGAACCTGCCGTCTGATCTAGTGTGGAGGTAGATCCCCACCGTCACCGTGCCAAAGGCATGTTTCAGGAGCACAGCAAAAAAATCCCAAAGAGTGTGGGAGCGAGGAGACGCCACTGCGGATGTCGAAGGGCTCAGAGGAGCTGCCGTTGAACTGCACTGTCCCCTTCATGTTACTGTGGAAGGATTCGATCATGCTCACAGTTTCAGTGGGCAGCCGGTCTTCAGGAGTACCTTGAAAAGGCCGTTTCTGCTGACCAGGTCAAATGCCTTGGTGGGGTTGATGAAGGTGACATACAGGGGCTTTTTCAGTTCTCTGTACTTTTCCTGCAGTCTGTTGAACCTCGTTCCTGGCAGCCCTGAGAATCTGCAGGTTCCTCCACTAGCTGACCCCTTGTATCTAGCTCGGGAAACATGCCTGGCTTCAACAACAGGGATCAGCTTGGTTGCCTTAGCCTCAAACCAGTCGTGTGTCTTGCTGGTCTTCTTCCCAAAGATAGCCAGGGATGTGCCATGCATGGTACCCCAAAAGGTTTCCCACTTTTGCGAGGCAGAGTCTCCGTGTCGCAAGGCACTGAGTTCTGTCTCGAAGGCCTCTGAGAACTGTTGCATAAGGTCTGGCTGGGACATCTCGCTGACAATGATGTGAGGGTTCCCCTGTTGCTTAGTGTGATGGATAGGGGTAAGTGGGAGTAATAGTCTCAGGATAAAGGGCAAGCTGGTTAAGACTGAAATGGGGAGAAAGGTTTTCATGCGGAGGGTGGTGTATCTTTGGAGTTCTCTGCCTCAGAGGCCTGAGCAGCCTCTGTTACTGCTAAGACAGACATTAATAGACTTTTGGACTCTTCGAGACTCAGGATATAGGCAAGAAGTTAAGAAAGTGGACTTTGATTAGAAGGTCAACTGTGGTGGTCTCAAGGGGCATGTGGCCTACTTCAGTTCCCATTCCTATGTAGAACAAAATTGTGCCAGTTGAGGATATAGAAAGCACCATCCAGTGATGACAGTGAAGGCTAGATGGGTTGAATGGCCACCTTCTGTATTATATTCTATGATTTAGCATTCCACCATCCTGCAACTCCATGGTGAGATATCCTGGATGGCTTCTTGAGTGTTGTTGGAGCTGCACCCATCCAGGCAAGTGGGGAGTATTCCATCACATTCCTGACTTGTGCCTTGTAGATGTTGGATAGGCTTTGGGGAGTCAAGAGGTGAGTTACTCACTGCAGTATTCCTAGCCTCTGACCTGCTCTTGTAGCCATCGTGTTTATATATGGTTAGACAAGTTCTCCTGTATGTGGGTGCAAATTGCCTGAATGGTGCTAAACAGTGTGTAATTATTCACAAACATTTCACTTCTAACCTTATGATGGAGGGAAGGTCATTGATGAAGCAGCTGAGGATGGTTGGGCTGAGGACACTACCCTGAGGGACTCTTGCAGAGATGTCCTGGAGCTGAGATGGCTGACCTCCAACAACCACAACCATCTTCCTATGTGCCACTGGAGAGTTTTCCGATAATCTATTTAATGATCCAGTGACCTAGATTTATTGATTCATCAATTCACTAGTTATGATCTTTATTCAGAGATTCCATGATCAATGTTGACTGGATTCACTTGAAGGAAGGACAGGACCAGCAGCTCAACATTCCAGGGTGTAGAGGTTTCAGGCAGGATGGGGGAGGGGTGAGGTCAGAGAGGTGGGAGCATTGCTTTATTGATAAAGGAAATCATCACTGAACTAAAGAGCTAGAATGATCTTTGAATGAAGGCATCTAGGGAGAGATTGGAAATAATACAGGAGCAATACTACAGGCTCCCCAACAGCCAGAGGGAGGTGGAGGAGCTGATATGGAGGCAATTCATAGGAAGGTGTGGGGGAACAGGATTATAGTTGGAGGGGATTTCAACTTTCCAAACATGAAGTGGGATCACTTAACGTACAACGATTAGAGTGAGCAGAATTTTAAAGGTGCACCCAGGAGAGGTTCGTGTGTCAGTACAGTTTGACCAGAGATGGGCAGTGCTGGACTGAACCCTCGGGTGAAGTGTTTGAAGTTTCAGTGGGTGAGTGTTCTGGGGACAGTGACCATAACTCTGTAAGTTTCAAAGTCATTATGGAAAGCGATAAGGGTAGTGCTGAAGGTAAGTGTCTAAGCTGGTAGAAGGCTGGTTTCAATAGCATTGAAACGGGGCAGCACGGTGGCTCAGTGGTTAGCACTGCTGCCTCACAGCGCCAGGGTCCCAGGTTCGATTCCAGTCTCTGGTGACTGTCTGTGTGGAGTTTGCACATTCTTCCCGTGTCTGCGTAGATTTCCTCCGGGTGGTCTGGTCTCCTCCCACAGATGTGCAGGTCAGGTAACTTGGCCATGCTAAATTGCCCATAGTGTTAGGTGCGTAGTCAAAGGGAAACGGATCTGGGTGGGTTACTCTTCGGAGGGTCGGTGTGGACTGGTTGGGCCGAAGGGGCCTGTTTCCATACTGTAGCAAATCTAATCTCTAATCTAATCATCTGACAGGATGTGGGAAATATAGACTGCGAGCAGGTACTGTGTGTTCCTCTCAGAGTGAAGGCAGCAAATCCAGGCATCCCTGGATGTCAAGGGATATTGAGAATTTCGTAAAGATAAAGGAGGAAGCACATGTCAGGAACAGTGCATTAAATACAGGGGAGACCCTTTGAGAGGATGGAGCATGTGGAGGAGGAGGGGCGGGGGGGAGTTGCTTCTGAAGGCAATGAGGAAGGCAATGAGGGGCCAGGAAATATCTTTGGCAGATACGAACAAGGAAAACCCCAGGCATTTTATAACTATGTGAAGAGTTAGAGGATTACCAGGGAAAGAGTGGGGCCTATTAGAGGCCAAAGGGGCAGCCTGTGCACGGAGCCAGAGGAGGTGGGTGAGGATCTTAAAGTGTATTTCTCATCCATATTCATAGAGGAGAAAGACACTGTAGCTGGGAATTTCCCAGCTGTAGCTCTCACTGTAGCTGGGGTGGTGAGGTTCTAGAACACATTAAGATTAATAAAGAGGAGATATTAGATGCTTTAATGGACAGACAGGTATATAAATCCCCAGGCCTGATGAGATGTATCCCAGTCTGATATCGGAGGTCAGGGAGGAGATTGCTGGGACCCTGATGGTGATATTTAATACTTCGCTGGCCACAGGCGAAATGCCAGATGACTGGAGGATAGCTAATGTGGCTCCTTTGTTCAAGAAGGGCAGTAGGAACAGGCCAAGTAATTACAGAGCAGATAGTCCGACAGCAGGGTCCGACATTATTGGAAAATATTCTGAAGAATACGATTAATCAATACTTGGAAAAGCAGGGATTGATCAGGGATAGTCAGCACAGATTTGTTAGAGGGAGATCCTGTCTGGCTAATTTAACCAAGCTTTTTAAAAAGTTGACTAAATATATTGATGAGGGCAGTGCAGTTGATGTGGTTTACATAGAGTTCAGATAGGCCTTTGACAAGGTCCCACATCACAATCCAAAGGTGTGCTGGTCAGGTGAATTGCCCATAGTGTTCGGTGCATTAGTCAGGGGTAAATATAGGGTAAGGGAATAGGTCTGGGTAGGTTACTCTTCAGTGGGTCGGTATGGCTTTGTAGGCTGAAGGGCCTGTTTCCATACTGGAGGGAATCTAATCTAAGGAAAAAAAAATGTAAGAGCCCATGGGATCAAGGGTAAGTTGGCAAACTGGATCCAAAGTTGATTTCCAAATATGAGGCAGAAGGTGATGGTAGAGGACTGTTTCTGTGATTGGAAGCTACTGACCAGTTGTGTACCACAGGGATCAGTGCTGGAATCCTTGCTGTTAGTTACATACATTAACAACTTGGATATGAATATAAAAGGTTCAATTAGAAAATTTGGAGATGATGTGAAAATTGATGGTGTTGTTGAGAGTGAGTAGGATCAGGCTACAGTCTGATATGGATCAGCTGGTATCCGGGCAGAGCAATGGCAGATGGAATTTAATCCTGATAAGTGGGAGGTCTTAAATTTTGGGAGGTTTAATAAGGGAAGGATATACACAATAAATGATAGGTAGTTCTGAGGAATGAAGGGATCTTGATGTACATGTCCGTAGATCCCTGAAGGTGTCAGCACGGGTAGGCAGGTGGGGAAGGAGGGATATAGGGGGCTTGTCTTCATTACCTGGGGCAGAGAAGATAGGGGCAAGGAAGTCTCACTAAAACTTTCTACAACATTGGTTTGAGCACAGATGGAATACTGTGAGCAGTTCTGGTCGCCGCACTATCGGAAGGATGTGATTGCATGGAGAAGTTGCCAAGGAGATTCATCAGAATGGTGCCTGGGATGGAAAGGCTCAGTTATGAGGAGAGGCTGGATTGGCTGGGTCTGTTTTCCCTGGAGCAGAGGAGGAATCTGATTGAGGGATCCAAAATTATGGGAGGCATAGACAGAGTAGATTGAGAGAATCTTTTCCCCATGACAGACGTGTCTAAGACCAGAGGGCATAGGTTTAAGGTGAGGAGCAGGTGGTTGAGAGGAAATCTGAGAAAGAGGTTTTCCACCCAGAGGGCGGAAGAAATATAGACTGTGCTGCCTGAGAGGGTGATGGAGTCAGAGACTCTCACAACATTCCAGAAGCTTCTGGATGAGCAATTAAAATACCACGGCACGATAGGCTATGGACCAAGTGCAGGTCAATGGGATTAGTGTAGATTGGTGTTTGTTGGTCAGCACAGACATGGTGGGCCGATGTCAAGAGTGTGGTGCTGGAAAAGCACAGCAGGTCAGGCAGCTTCCAAGGAGCAGGAGAATCAATGTTTTAGGCATAAACACTTCATCAGGAATGATTCCTGATGAAGTGCTTATGCCTAAAACGTCAAACCTCCCGCCCCTTGGATGCTGCCTGACCTGCTGTGCTTTTCCAGAACCACATTCTTGACTCTGATCTCCAGCATCTGCAGTCCTCCCTCCCTCCATAGTGTGCTGAAAGTCCTCTTTCTACGCTGTGTGATTCCATGGCTCTATATACCCTGGCCAACAATTTCCAATGTGCTCATTAGGTTCATCATCACTGAGCGTAAAATCTGATCTCTATGGCACACAGCTGAGTGTGAATGTACAGCTGGCTCAATGTCTCACTGACCTGCTGGTGCTGCTGGTGCTGCTGGAGCTGCCTGTGTTGCTGGAGCTGCTGGTGCTGCTGGTTCTGCTGGTGCTGCTGGTGTCCCGGTTGGAGTTCCTGTGGAAACAGAACAGAGACAACATTTCCATTGGTTTTCCTGGAAAGGTCAAAGTTCACAGGTGTTGGCTGCAAAGTAATAAGCTAACGTTCCTCCAGGGGTAATGCTGTTCTTTTTCATTCTCATGGGAGTCACTAACATGGCCATCTCCAGTTGAACATTGACAGCGAGCTTCCTCATGCAGTTCTGGACACTGCATCTGAGAAAGGGTGAATTGGCCTGGGAAGGATGGCAGTGTGGTTTTACTAGGAAGTTCCCAGTGCTCCAACCTTGAGATTGTGAGGAGAGATTATCCAAACTCGACAAACGCCTCCCCTGTGTTTTGAATATTAAGTGGTGATTTGATTGAGGCTTTTAACATGTGATAGGGCATCAATCATCTACAAGATGTAGTACAGAAATTCACCAAAGATCCTCAGACAGCACCTTCCAAACCCACCACCACTTCCATCTAGAAGGACAAGGGAGCAGATACATGGGAACACCATCCCCTGCAAGTTCCCCTCTAAGCCACTCACCATCCTGACTTGGAAATATATCGCTGTTCCTTCAGTGTTGCAGGGTCAAAATCCTGGAATTCCCTCCCTAAGGGCATTGTGGGTCAACCTACAGCACATGGACTGCAGCGGTTCATGAAGGTAGCTCACACCCACCTTCTCAAGGAGCAACTAGGGGATGGGCAATAAATACTGGCCCAGCCAGTGACACTTCCGTCCCCTAATTTTGAAAAAGACAGAGAAAGTTCTTTATTTTATGCTGCTCTACAGTTTCAGATAAAATAAAATTAACATAAATCAGGACCAGGCCAAGCAGGAAAGCTCCTCACACAAAGAGCAGGAAAAAGTATGGGACTGTCTCCATAAAAATATACAGACACAAAGGGCTGAAAGGACAATCCTACAGTTTCCCAACCTAGGCTACCTCAAAGATACGATCATCAATCACCGAGCACAGATTGATTCGTGCCTTCCCACACCATGAAAAATCAGGAGATTCTATTGCTCAAAGGACTTCAGTGAACTATTTGGGATTTTACAGCAATCTGATAACATCTCACAAGTGCGTTCAGTCAATTAACACTCCATAAAAATACCACTCATGTGCATTGTTGATTGGACCACTGACAGCTGTCAATATTCTTTGACCTTTCTGCTGTTGACCCATGGTGTCAGAGCAAAAATACATAAATCAAAGGATAATTGAATAATGCAGACATCACCCAGCGACATCTCAAATTCAACGCGACTTGCCTTGGAGCACAGGTTGTAATGCGGACATTGCAATTGGCAGTGTGCTAGCTTTAAGGAACTGTAAATTATGGGGGATCCGTGTCAATAATAAATGCCAGCCCTAATTAGTGCTAGCAACACCAGTAGCACACTGGTATCTGTAAACAGTCCTTGAGTTGCTTCAACTCTCAGTTGGTGAGGTGGAAAATTGTGATTCATTTGCATTTCTAATTACCTCCACAAGGTGGACATGGAATATAAATCCCAGCAGTTTTCCTATCTTCCTGGTGGTGGAAATTGAATAAAGATTCGTATACTTTGTGTCCTTCACTGTGTTTTACACCTGCGCACACACACACCATGGGTGCTGGGGAAAAAATAAGCACTACCGCACGTAGGCGGTAGTGTGGGAAAAAAAAATATAAATCCCAGCACTGACCCCTGGGCCTGAATGACCTGCCTCAGTGCTGAATGATTCTGTACAAAATGTGGGAATTAAATTAAACCTTGTTCAGGTTATTGACAATGAAAATTGACAAGACTTGGCCTTTCGCGATGGACTGCAACACTTCAGCTTAGCACTATCTTCTCAAGGTCAACTACAGAATGGCATAAATGCCGACCCAGCCAGTGACGCCCAGGTAACACAAGTGAACTGAACAAATCACCCTGATCAGAGAATGGACAGGACCTGGTCTTCATCACATTTACTCTTTCCCACAGACTCTCCAAGGAGTTTTGCAATGGAACCCATGATAATCAGTGGGAGAGGGACTTACCTGGGAGTTGCAGTGGGAGAGGGACTCAGAGTCATTGAGTCATAGCCATCTAGAGCACAGAAAAATGCCATTCAGCCCATCACATCTGTGCCAGTCAAAAACAGCCATCTTACTAATCTAAGGTCATTTCCCAGCACTTGACCCATATCTTTGTGTGCCTTGGTAACACAGGGACATATCAATACACTTCAATGTGATGAGGGTTTCTGCCTCTCCCACCTTTAAAGGCAATGAGTTCCAGATTCCCACCGCCCTCTGGGGGGAATAATATTTTTCTCACCTCTTCTCTAAACTTAAGAACATAAGAGCATCCAAACTAGAAGCATGAGTAGGGCATTCGGCCCCTCGAGCCTGCTCCGCCATTCAATAAGATCATGGCTGATCTTTTTATGTCCTCAGCTCCACTTACTCACCCTCTCACCATAACCCTTAAACCTCTTATTGTTCAAAAAATATTTACCTTAGTTTTAAAAATGTTTACTGTACTATCATCAACTACTTCCCTGGGCAGGGAATTCCATAGACTAACAACCCTCTGGGTGAAGAAGTTCCTTCTCAATTCAGTCCTAAATCTGCTCCTGCTAGTCTTGAGGCTATGTCCTCTTGTCCTAGTTTCATCCGCCAGTGAAACATCCACCCTATGTCTATCTTATCTATTCCCTTCATAATTTTATTTGTTTCTATAAGATCCCCCCTCATTCTTCTAAATCCCAATGAATATAATCCCAGTCGATTCAGTCTCTCCTCATAAGCCAACCTCCTCAATTCTGGAATCAACCTAGTGACCCTCCTCTGCACCCCCTCCAATGCCGGTACATCCTTTCTCGAGTAAGCAGACCAAAACTGCACACAGTACTCCAGGTGTACCCTCACCAGCATTCTATACAGCTGCACCATTACCTCTCTGCTTTTAAACTCAATCCCTTGAGCAATGAAGGACAACAATTCCATTTGCCTTCCTAATTTGTGGGCGGCACAGTGGCTAGCACTGCTGCCTCACAGTGCCAGAGACCAAGGTTCAATTCCTGCCTCAGGCGACTGACTGTGTGGAGTTTGTACATTCTCCCCGTGTCTGCGTGGGTTTCCTCTGGGTGTGCCGGTTTCCTCCCAAAGATGTTCAAGTAAGGTGAATTGGCCACGCTAAATTGCGTGTTGCGTGTTGGTGTGGACTTGTTGGGCCGAAGGGCCTGTTTCCACACTGTAATGTAATCTAATCTAATTACTGTTGTACCTGCAGACCAACCCTCTGTGATTCCTGCAGAAGGACACCCAGGTCCCTCTGCACAGCAGCATGCTGCAATTTCTTATCATTCAAGTAATGGTCCTCTTTACTGTTGCTCCAACCTAGATGTATGACTTCACATTTATTAATATTATACTCCATCTGCCAGACCTTAGCCCACTCAATTGAAGTATCTATGTTTCTTTGTAAAGTTTCACAGACGTCTGCACACCTTGCTCTGCCAATCATCTTAGTGTCATCTGCAAACTTTGACACCGTACATGTGGTCGGTCCCCAACTCCAACTCATCGATATAAATTGTAAATATTTGTGGTCCCAATACTGATCCCTGAGACACACCACTAGTCACTGATTACCAGTCAGAATAGCATAGTGGGTGCTATTCTGTTTGTCAACCAATCCTCTATCCACACTGATACTCCACCCCAACACCATGCATCCTTATCTTATGCAGCAGCCTCTTGTGTGACACCTCGTTGAAGGCCTTTTGGAAATCTAGGTACACCACATCCACTGGGCCCCCATTGTCCAACTTGTTCATAATGTCTTCATAGAATTCCAAAAGATTTGTCAAGCATGACCTGCCCTTCATGAATCCACACTGCATCTGCCCAATGGGACGATTTCAATTGAGATGCCCTGCTATTTCTTCCGTGATAATAGACTCAAGCATCTTCCCCACTACAAAGGTTAAGCTCACCGGTCTAACATTCCCATCCTTTGTCTACCTCCCTTTTTAAACAGTGGCATCACATTTGCTGCTTTCCAATCTGCTGGAACTGCCCCAGGGTCCAGTAAATTTTGGAAAATTACCACCAGTGCACCTGCTATTTCTTCCACCATCTCTTTTAGTACCCTGGGATGCATTCCAACAGGGCCAGGAGACTTATCAATCCTTCGCTCCATTAGCTTGCCCAACACTAACTCTTCCAGGTCCTCACCGACCTTCAGCTCTTTGTCAATTACTGACTTATTATTAGTGTCCTCCACTGTGAAGACCGATACAAAATACCTGCTCAATGCCTTGGCTATTTCATCATATCCCATAACTAAATGCCTCTTCTCATCCTCTAAAGGACCAATGTTTACTTTAGCCACTCTTTTTCGTTTTATATATTTATAGAAACATCTGCTTTCTGTCTTTATATTTGGTGCTGGTTTTTTCCTCATGTTCTTTCTTACTTTTCTTTATAGCTTTTTTTGTGGATTTCTGTTGACATTTAAAGTTTTCCCAGTCTTCTAGTTTCATGCTGTTTTTGACTGTTTTGTATGCCTTCTCTTTCAATTTGATCGCCTCCCTTATTTCCTTTGACGAGGGTGGTGCTGGAGAAGCACAGCCGGTCACACAGCATCTGAAGAGCAAGAGGATCGATGTTGCAAACGTAAGCTCTTCATTCCTGATGAAGGGCTTTAGCCTGCAACGTTGATTCTCCTGCTCCTCAGATGCTGCCTGACCGGGTGTGCTTTTCCAGCACACTCTTCAACTCTGATCTGCAACATGTGCAGTGCTCAATTTCTCCCTAATTTCCCTAGACACCCATGGCTGATTACCTCTTCCTCTTACAGTCCTTCCTTTTCACTGGAATATACTTTCATTGAGCACTTTGAAAAATTGCTTTGAAAGTCCTTCACTGCTCATCAACTGTTCCATCACAAAATCTTTGTTTCCAGTCTACTTTAGCCAGGTCCTCCCTTATCCTATTGTAGTCTCCCTTGTTTAAGCACAGGACCCTGGTATTGGATTTTATCTTCATACTCCCCATCTGTGTTCTTAATTCAACCATACTATGATCGCTCCTTCCAAGAGGATCCCTAACTATGAGGTCATTAATTATTCCTGTCTCATTACACAGGGTAGATCTAAGATAGCTTGCTCCTTTGTCGGTTCCATTACATATTGTTCAAGAAAACTACCACAGATACATTCAATGAACTCCTCCTCAAAGCTATCCTGACCGAGCTGGTTTAATCAATTTACATGTAGATTAAAATCCCCCATGATAATTGCCTCTTCCCTTAAACCTATGTACCCTGGTCACTGAAAACTCCACTAAGGGAAAAGGTTCCTTCCTGTCTACCCTATCTCTGTCCCTCAATTTCCTACATCTCAATCATGTCCCCTCTCAATCTTCTCTGCCCTAAAGAAAACAGCCCCAGTCTGTCCAATCTCTCTCCATCACTGAAACTCTCCAGCCCAGGGCAACATCCTGGTAAATCTCCCTCTGCCCTGTCTCTAGTGCTTTCACATCCCTCCTATAACTGGAATCCAGAACTGCACACAATACTCCAGGTGTGGCCTAACCAATGTTTTATGCAGTTCTAATATAACCTCCCTGTTCTTAAACTCTGTGCCTTGATTAGTGAAGATATGTATCCCATAATGCCTTCTTGATCACTTTATCCACCTGCCCTGATACCTTAATGGACCAGTGTACATCCACACCACAGTCCCTCTGATCATCAGTGTTTCCCAGGGTATTACTGTTTATCGTGTGTTCCCTTCTGTTGCCTGTCCTGCCCATGTGTATTACCTCAAATTTATCCAGTTTGAATTCCATGTGACACTGCTCAGCAGTTCTAACCAATCTGTCCACATCCCCTTGTAACCTAAGATTATCCTACTAACCGTTTATCACCCCACTAATTTTTGCATCATCTGAGAACTTACTGATCGGAAAATCACTCAGGGTATAATTTGGGACCTGAGTCAACAAGGAAAACAACTTTATCTCCCTCTGCTTGATCAAACTATTAACAAGCAGTGCACAGTCTGAACCAGGCTCTGTCAATTCATCTAAACTAGGGAAGTGATGGCCTAGTCATGTTTTTGCTGGGTCTATTAATCCAGAGACTGGATTAGTTGTGCTGGAAGAGCACAGCAGTTCAGGCAGCATCCGAGGAGCAGTAAAATCGACGTTTCGGGCGAAAGCCCTTCATCAGGAATAAAGGCAGAGAGCCTGAAGCATGGAGAGATAAGCTAGAGGAGGGTGGGGGTGGGGAGAAAGTAGCATAGAGTACAATGGGTGAGTGGGGGAAGGGATGAAGGTGATAGGTCGGGGGTGGGGGGAGGGTAGAGTGGATAGGTGGAATTGAAGATAGGCAGGTAGGACAAGTCATGGGGACAGTGCTGAGCTGGAAGTTTGGAACTGGGGTGAGGTGGGGGTAGGGGAAATGAGGTAACTGTTGAAGTCCACATTGATGCCCTGGTGTTGAAGTGTTCCAAGGTGGAAGATGAAGCGTTCTTCCTCCAGGCATCTGGTGGTGAGGGAGTGATGGTGAAGGAGGCCCAGGACCTCCATGTCCTTGGCAGAGTGGGAGGGGAGTTGAAATGTTGGGCCACGAAGCGGTGTGGTTGATTGGTGCGGGTGTCCCAGAGATGTTCCCTAAAGCGCTTTGCTAGGAGGCGTCCAGTCTCCCTAATGAAGAGGAGACCACATCGGGAGCAACGGATACAATAAATGATATTAGTGGATGTGCAGGTAAAACTTTGATGGATGTGGAAGGCTCCTTTAGGGCCTTGGATAAAGGTGAGGGAGGAGGTGTGGGCGCAGGTTTTGCAGTTCCTGCAGTGGCAGGGGAATGTGCCAGGACAGGAGGGTGGGTTGTTGGGTGGCGTGGACCTGATCAGGTAGTCACGGAGGGAACGGTCTTTGTGGAAGGCGGAAAGGGGTGGGGAGGGAAATATATCCCTGGTGGTGGGGTCTTTTTGGAGGTGGCGGAAATGTCGGCGGATGATTTGGTTTACGCGAAGGTTGGTAGGGTGGAAGGTGAGCACCAGGGGCGTTCTGTCCTTGTTACGGTTGGAGGGGTGGGGTCTGACCCAGGCCATGTTCTGGGGACCTGAGTTTGAATCCCGCCAAGGCAGATGGTGGAATTTGAAATGAGTACAAATCTGGAATTAAAAATCTAATGGTGGCCATGAATCCATTGCTATTTGTTGGGGGAAAATCCATCTGGTTCACTAATGTCCTTCGAGGAAGAATCTGCTGTTTTTACCTATTCTGGCTTACACATGACTCCAGATGTACAACAATGTGGTTCATTGTTAAGTACCCTCTGGGGAATTGGGGATGTGTTATAAATGTTGGCTCAGCCAGTGCTGTGCTTATTCTATGAACAAATTTATAAAAACACAGTGAGCTCAGTACCATCAACTGGCACTAAAATAAAGGGAAGGGGAAAATTATGGGATTCAGGGAAGGGTATAAAAGAGAGAGAAATATAACATTAAAACACAGCTTTTTACAATTTTTTTTAATCTATAAAAGCAATCAGATTTTATAGATCTGATCCACACAGAGAGTCCACAGAGATGGTGTGGTGTAGTGGCTCAGTGATTAGCACTGCTGCCTCACAGAGACAAGGACCTGGGTTTGACTCCAGCCCCAGGTGACTGTGAGGAGTTTGCACATTCTCCCCATGTCTGCGTGGGTTTCCTCCGGGTGCTCCAGCTTCCTCCCACTATCCAAAGATGTGCAGGTTAGGTAGATTGGTCATGCTAAATTGCCCGTAGTGTTCAGGGATGTGCAGGTTAGACGCATTAGTCAGGGGTAAATGTAGAATAATAGGGTAGGGGAATGGGTCTGAGTGGGATACTCTTCAGAGGGTCGGTATGGATTTGTTGGGCCAAATGGCCTGTTTCCACACTGTAGGGAATCTATGTTCTATGAAAGGATAAAAGCTAATCCTTTAGGCCAAATGGCTAAAGAAAGCTTATCAGACCCTTAAAAAGGAGTTTAGCGTAGAACAAACACATTGTGACTGTTTCTAATGAGCGTATTGCGTGTGTGACATACTGAACCTTCACAGTGGTTCACATGCTCCGAGGTAGAGTGTTCCATGGAGGGACTGATGTTGCAAAACGTGTGAAGGTGCAAGCAACTTGCTGACCTGTCTGTGTGGTCACTGACCGATTGACACTTTAATAGTAGTAACCACTGTAACCCTCACTATTATTCCGACAGCAAAGTCAGGCCCATCAACCTCCTTAAATGATGAAGTAACAAAAACAGGAAGCTAAATTCTTGTGAGGCAAAGGTGAAAGTTATTGGAGGGGGACAGGGAGCAATCAGATCAGCCATGGAGGGGTAGGTGGAGCAGGCTGGAGGGGCTGAATGGTCTACTCCTTATTGACAATGCTTGGAACTAGGAAGAGTCAGGCAAATGATCAATGCAGAATTTCTCATTCAGTATTTGAAAATGATAGGGCTAAAGTTTTCAGATCAGCTGCTCCGGTAGTGGGACCCAGTGGGTCAGAATGAATTGCCCGATGTGTGGGAGTCTGCGTAAAATGTACAAATGCACCCCTACAGGGGTGAGCTGTCATGGGCAAAACTAAGAGCAGGTTAAAAACAAATTAATCGCTTGAAAGTCTGGTGCAACATCCTTACTTGATGCTGAAGAGACGTTTCCAGGGTCGCAGCAAGAGATTAACTATGCCCTGCCACTAGATATTTGATCATCCAAGTCTATAATTATCACTCAATCCTCATGGCACACTTTTAGGAATTACCCCTCTGGTTCCTCTTTAAAGGAACTTGCTGTCTTAATGCCTTTGAGTCTAAACTCTGTTGGAGAGGAGTAGGGAAAACAAATCTTTATGTGTCTGGAGATTTCAGTGACCCTTGTTGTCCTTCGAATGATGTCCATCAGCCAGATTCTTCATTTGCTGAGGGTCAGGTACTCACTTTAACATGATATACTGGCTGCTGACAGGAATGGTGGGACACAGTCCACTCCAAGTATGTGATGACATCGTGTCTAGTACCTATTCGATGTGGGGCTGACCCCATCACACATGCTGGTTCCAATAATAGAAAAAAATAATAAATCAGTCAGACATTTAAATCTGACATTGAATTACTGCAGATTGAATATCCAGATGGATGGGAACTTTAAACCAGGGATCAACATAAATGAGAGTTGGGTATTATCCATATTCCCACTGAACGTCCAAAAGAGTAAACATGCAAGGGTTCATTTTCCCCTTACAGATACAAGCCAAATAGGAGAAGGCATGGTGGTGCGGTGGCTCAGTGGTTAGCACTGCTCCCTCACTGAGCCATGGACCCAGGTTCAATTCCAGCCTCGGGCAACTGTCAGTGTGGAGTTTGCACATTCTCCATGTGTTTGCGGAGGTTTCCTCACACAGTCCAAAGATATGTAGATTAGGTGGATTGCCATGCTAAATTGCCCCACAGGGGGTTAGCCATGGGAAATGTAGGGTTACATGGATAGATAGCTGGTGGGTGAGATGTGCTTTGGAGGGGACACAGTGGGCTGAATGGCCTGGATATAGGTTTGCTCACTGAGCTGGAAGGTCATTTTCAGATGTTTTGTCATCGTACCAGGTAACATCTTCAGTGAGGTAAAAACAAGGGCTGCAGATGCTGGAAACCAGAGTCTAAACTAGAATGGTGCTGGAAAAGCACAGCAGGTCAGGCAGCATCTGAGGAGCGGGAAAATCGACATTTCGGGCAAAAGCCCTTCATCAGGATCATCTTCAGTGAGCCTCCTGACGAAAGCTCTGAAAATGATCCTTCCAGCTCAGCGAGCAAACCTTCATCCAGAACCTCAACCTGAGCTACAAATCATCTCAAAACTCGCTGAAAGGCCTGTTTCCACACTGCAGGGATTCTACTCTAATGATTCTTGAGCATAAAACATCAATATTTGCAAAGGTTCAATGAGGAGGTTTAAGACAAAGACCAATTGGAGTTGTTTAATTACTCAGCAAAAATGGTGCCTCATGAAGGTGAGGGTCTGGAGGGGGTCAAGTTGTGTCAGAGGGAATGGCACGAGAGGTTGGAATGAGGAGAGGTTTAACAAGGTTCTCGGAGGTGAGTTCGGAGATGATTTTAAGATTTCTGGGGAAGACAGAGAGAGAGGGAGAAGGAGACATTATTTCCTCTGGTGAATGGATCAGTAATAAAGGTGACAGATTTAAAGTTATCAGGCTGAATTTCACTTTTCAGGTTTTGTGGAGGATTTCATAGAATCCCTGCAGTGTAGACCATTTAGCCTATCGAGTCCACACAGATCTGCAAACATCATCCTACCCAGACCCACCCCTCTACCCCTTCATTTCCTGTGGCTAACTCACACAGCCTGCGCACTATGGGCAATTTAGCATGGCCAATCTACCCTAACCTGCATATCTTTGGACTGTGGGAAGAAACCCACACAGTAACGGGTAGAATGTGCAAACTCCACACACAGTTGCCCGAGGATGGATTGAACCAGAGTCCCTGGCATTGTGAGGCAGCAGTGCTAAACACTGAGCCACTGTGTCACCTCTCCTTGTGGACCATTGAGATGTTTCTGTGTCTTATTGATGACCTTACCCACCAACCCTCCCCCAGAGGCTGATTCTAGCCCCATTCAGCCACTCAATGTACCCAGTGCAGCCTCAAAATCCCAGAATTCACCAGCATCCCTTACCACGGCGCCATCTTTAAAAACCCATTGTGCGCCTGGACTGTCTATCCCCTGACATTTGCTCCAGATAGGGCAGGGAAAAGGAAACTGTGACCTGCCACTCCCACACCCCAGCTGGTAGGGATCTGTCCTGAGCTCCTCCTGGATGGGCTGGTGCCCAGGTGGAATATCCACCACCAGGACCCACAGTGGAGGCCACGATACCAGGCGGTGCCCAGACCTGGTCCAGGGTTGTCACTTGAGCTAGAGCAGTCTCAGCTGCCTGAAGGAACGCCCAGCTCCGAAGGTCAGTGACCTTCTCCAATCCACCATCTTCCCTCTCGATGCCTCACACTCACCTCCCTCATGCTGTACCACTCTCATTATTGCCTGCAATACCCTCCCTCAGACTCTCACCCACTCCAACCCCCTGCCATCACTAACCCTGCATGCCCTCTGTGCTACCCACTTATTCACTTGGGACACCTACCTACCTACTTGTACCAACAGTAATTTGAGGTGCCTCTCATATTCAGCTCCTGTAACACCTGCCTCTCCCTCATGCCAACAGGAAAGCAACCCCAGTTGGGCAGAAAGAGACAAGTCTGTAGGCAGCAAGCTGCCTGACCTTCGATTCCTTACTCCTTACTGACTTTTATCAGCTCGAGAGGCTGACTGACTGTGGACTGGATTCAGAGGCAGCACTTGACTTACTGCATGCCCCCAGTCATTGCTATCTCCCTTGTTTTGACTGGGGACTGCAGATAAACATGACAAACTTCCTGGCTTTGTAGCTGCACTGAATGACACAGCAATCCAGCTGCACTGTGAGCCTGGTACCTCTTACTAAGAGGCAAGGTGCACAAAGGCCAGGCAGGGGGGTATCCAACTGGGCTTAGAGTGAGTGGGTGCTCTGACAGTGAGGGAAGCTCCTGGAGACACAGCCTGGGGCAGTCCCTGAGCTGGGGGTCTGTCCCTGAGCACACAGTGTCCTTTCTGCAGTGCTACAAAGAGAGTTACCGGGCTTATGCCCGAAACGTCGACTCTCTTGGTCCCTAGGTGCAGCCTGACCTGCTGTGCCTTTTCCAGAGCCACGACTTACCAGGGCTGGCCGAGGGGTAGCATGGAAGGGCAGAGTGTCCTATAAGTGGAATTGGTATCTCCTGCAGGGATTGTTAGAGGCTGGCGCATGTTGAATGACAATGTGTGATGGAGTGTGCCCTGAGATGTTGGTGCCCCATGTCCAACAGAAAGGTCTTTCAGAACATCAGTGAGCTGAGATCTCCAGGTACTCACTCTCACTTTCATGTATCATCTCATCCACTCACAGTGGATGCATAGGAGGCTGCATATTAATGAGGCAATATCTACAAGTAATAGGATCTTTAAGAAACAATGGGCAAGAGTCTGGATTTCTCGCCAAAGCCCCATGTCAGTCAGACCCCATAACATTCCAAAGCTATGGGGAGCATGAGAAGAGATATTGTTCTTTGCATAACTCCCAGCTCCTTGGTTTCATCTCACAATGTGTCACATCAAGATTGTTAAACAGGATAGACCATGTTTTAGTCAATCCGACCACAGTATAGGAGTAAAGAGACCTAGCATAAAAAGAGAGAACGTGATTAATCATCCTACCTTCCTGCTTGACTTTCAATTCAAACTTCACTTTGGACGTGCCACTAATGACGGCATACACCACTTCATCCTCCTTGGTCACACTGTTCACGGTGAGTGTGTGCTGCACTCCTTCTGACTTAATCACATATTTATCACTTGCTTGAATGTCTTTGCCATCCCTTTGCCATTTCACTTTGGCATCTGCCTTGCCGGTTTCAGCCACAAACTCAGCACCTCCCCCGGCAACCACCTCGAGTGTCTTCGGTTTTTTGGTAAACGCCGATGCTGTGAGACAAGAGACAGTTATTATAAAATGATGATGAATGGGACCACATCCAACAAACTTCCATTGCATTCCATTTGTGGAGGCGTAGCGGTGTTATTACTGGACTATTAAGCCAGAAGACCCAGGAAACGTTCTGAGGGCCTAGTTTCAAATCCTGCTGGGGCAGGTGGTGCAATTTGAAATCAATGTGAAATCTGGAATCAAAGAATCTAATGATGACCATGAATCCATTACTGATTGTCAGAAAAACCCATCTGATTCACTCATGTAATTTAGTGATGGGAGGGAGCATCCTTACTTGGTCTGGCCTACATGTGACTCCAGACCCACGGTGAAATGGTTGACTTGTGACTGCCTTCTGGGTAAATAGGGATGGGCAATAAGTGTTGGCCCAGCCAGTGACACCCTCATCCCATGAATGAATTTTTTTTTAAATTTTGATTTCCAATTACTCGAAACACTGGATAATGATTGGTTTCCCAGTCAAGACTTGAATGAGCGAGTTGGAAGGAAATCTTTCAGATCCTCTCCCATTCCAAATTGGGTGAGTTGCCATCTGAGATAGAAATGGAAATTGCTGGAGAAACTCAGCAAGTCTGGCAGCAGCTGTGGAGAGAGAAACAGAGTTAATGTTTCAAGTTCAGTGACGCCTATTCAGAATTGGTCTTCAGGGTTCAGAATCACTTGCAGCATTATGTGGGTGGTGTGTGAACTCAGGAGGAACCCTAGTGGTGGGGTGAGAGTCCCTCTGATAATATCTGGATCTGCTGTAGACTCATTGAAAGAGACTGATCATGCAAGTTAATCAGTAACTCTGTATCATAAATTGTGAGCAAGTTTGATCACCTTATTTAAAGGGAGGTATTGTTTAATTGAAGAGAAAGTACATTAGGTTGATCGCTGGGATGGAGGGATTATCTTATGAGCAAACACTAAATAGGTTGGGACTCTACTCACTGGAGCTTAGAAAAATGAGAGGTTGAAACATGGATTCTTAAGGGGCTTGTCAGGGTCAATGCTGAGTGGATGTTTCCCCTCCTGGGAGGGTCTAGGATCAGGGGGCATAGTCTCAGAATAAAGGGACACTAATTTAAGGCTGAGATAAGGAGGAATGTCTTCTCTCAGAGGGTTGAGAGTTTTGTAAGTCCTTACCACAGAGAGCTGAGGGGGCAGAGTCCTTGTGTATATTTAAGGCTGAGGCAGATAGATTCCTGATCAGTCGGGGAATCAAGGGTTACAGGGAAAGGGCAGGAAATTGGATGTGAGGAATGTTGGATCATCCGCACTCCTACTGAATGGTGGAGCAGGCTTGAGGGGCCAAATGGCCTACTCCTGATGGTTTTACAGTCTTTATTGTTGTATTATCTGCCAACAAGTATGGGTCTGTTTGTAACCATTCCTAACTCCCCAACACCAAGTAGTGGTATGAGCGTGAAGTCAGGGTACAGTCCAGCTCGGTTGAGATAGTGTTCTGATTCAGAGTCACCTTTCTATTTTACTGTGGATTGTCACCTCATTGCAGTTCCCTCAATGACTTGGGAACCACTCCATAGAGCTATCACAATGCAAATGCAGTGTCAAACACAATAACACAAAAGAGGATTACACTCATCATCTCCTTTGCATAAAATTTCATCCACAAAATTAGGTAACAAAATAAAAGTCTGTGTACAGATATCCTGCACGTTTGTTTTTTGAATTCTTTCTCAGCTCTCTGCTGCTTTCTCTAATCAATTAATTTCCCTCAAAAAAATTTTAAACAATATCTTTCATGACCACATAAAAACACAGAAGTATGACTGTAGTGACAACTGTTTTTAATTCTTTCATGGTTATTTCTATAAATGATGTGGATGTGAATATAGAAAGCATGGTTAGTACGTTTGCAGATGACATCAGAATTCATGGCATAGTAGAAAGTGAAGCAGGTTTTCAAAGATTACAAAGGGATCTTGATCAAATGGATCAATGGGCTGAAAAATGGCAGATGGAATTTAATCTGGATAAATGCGAGGTATTGCATTTTGGTAAAACTAACAGGGGTAGGGCTTATACAATGAATGGTAGGGCTTTGGGTAGTGGTGTAGAACAGAGGGACCTGGGGTTCAGGCACATAATTCTTTGGAAGTTTGTGTCACATATAGAAAGGGTGGTTAAAAAGGTGTTTGGCACGTTTGCCTTCATTGCTCAGTGCTTTGAGTATAGCAGTTGGGACGTCATGTTGAGGTTGTACAGGACATTGGTGAGGCCTCTTCTGGAATACTGTGCCCAGTTCTGGGCACCCAGTTAAAGGAAGGATATTATTAAGCTGGAGCGGGTTCAGGAGAGATTTACCAGGGTGTTGCCGGATATGAAATGTTTGAGTTATGAAGAAAGGGGCTTCTTTCACTGGAGATTGAGAGGTGACCTTAAAGAAGTTTATAAAATCATGAGGGGTCTAGATATAGTTAATGGTAGTTGTCTTTTCCCTATGGCAGAATTTCAAGACTAGGGTGAGAGGAGAGAGATTTAAACAAGCCATGGGGACAATTTCTTTTTACACAGAGGGTAGTTCTCATGTGGAATGAGTGTCCTGAGGAAGTGGTGGATATGGGTACAGTTACAATGTTTAAAGACATTTGGATAAGTACATAGATAGGAAAGGTTTGGAGGGATTTGGGCCAGGAGCAGCACGTGGAACTAGTTTAGTTTAGGATTATGTTTGGTATGGTTGGGTGAAGGGTCTGTTTCCATGATGTATGACTCTACAAGGGCAAGGCCAGCATTTGTTGCCCTGTGCCTGATTGCCATTGAACTGAATGGCTTGTTAGACCATTTCAGATCAGGTTCAAGATCAACCATATTGTTGCTGGTGTAAAGTTGCATTTGCAGACCTTCCCTAAAGGACATAAATGAACCAAATGGGAGTTGACAACAATCAATGATAGCTACATGCCACCATCACTGAGATTAGCTTTCAATCCCAGGCTTTGTCAATTTAGTTTAAATTCCACCAGCTACTTCGGTGTAGTTTGAACCCAGGCCCCCAGCGCATTGTCCTGTGCACCTGGATTTATAGCTCAGTGCAATTGCCACCATCAGGAATGGATGCTCCTCGGATGCTGCCTGACCTGCTGTGCTTTTCCAGCACCACACTCTCGACTCTAATCTCCAGCATCTGCAGTCCTCACTTTCGCCAGATATTGTCACCATCCTACAATTCTGCCAAACTGGCATTTACCCCATCAGTGGAGCCTATTGGTGTAACTCAGCAACATTTCCATCCTAGCCCATTGCACTGAAACACTAGGGCTTATTGTGACAACCTGAGCAGTTACTGCACTAAAATACCAGGGTGAGTGACTGAAGCAGAGATCAGACCTTTAGGAATAGGTTAAGGACTGACAGTTTAGATTGTTTAGATTAGATAAGATTCCCTACAGTGTGGAAACAGGCCCTTCAGCCCAACAGGTCCACACCGACCCTCTGAAGAGTAACCCACCCTTTACCCTCTGACTAATGCATCCTAACGCTATGAGCATGACCAATTCACCTAACCTGCACATCTTTGGACTGTGGGAGGAAACCGGAGCACCCGGAGGAAACCCACGCAGACACTGGGAGAATGTGCAAACTTCACACAGTCAGTCATAGAGTCATAGAGATGTACAGGATGGAAACAGACCCTTCGGTCCAACCTGTCCATGCTGACCAGGTAACCTAATCCAATCTAGTCCCACCTGCCAGCACCCGGCCCATGGAATCGAATCTGGGATCCTGGTGCTGTGAAGCAGCAGAAAGGGACCATATTGGAATAAAGCAGTAAAGGTGAGTCCATGGGATTGAGATGTTAATTATATTTATCAAGTATACAGATAGACAGATAAAGAAAGAATTCTGCAGGGGCTAACATGTGTCATCAACCCTACGAATGACATTTTAATTTAAATTTCTTAAGTTTCCTTTGAAAATATCATTTTTTTAAAAATGGCTGTCATTTAATTTATCTCTTTTGATTTGCGAAGATTATAGTAAAAGAATTGCTTGGTTTTGCAGCAGAGTGGGTAATATCTCTCTATTTGAGCCAGAGATTCCAGGTTCAAGTTCCACTCCAGGACTTCAAAGTGAAGAAAGGTCCATTATGTGGCCAAACAGGCAGAATATTGACTTGTAAATCTCTCCAACACAGGCCTGTAGCAGGAGGTGAGAGTGGGAGAGACGCTGGTTAACTATGTGATGTAAGAACAGGGAAGTTTCTACTGTAACCTTCAAGATGTGTGTGCAAGTGAATGTTTCCACTGTGACTCAGACTCTGTGCACGGACCACAACACACAACTACGGGATTATAGTTTCAATTTACAGCCACAATGAAACATGAAGAAAGACTCCAGGACAATCTGATGTAGCAGGCAGGAAGAAGGTAGAGGTGATGCTGCATTCTGCACATCACCAACCATCAAGGAAAAGCTCTGTGTCTAGTTTCAAACGTTACCATCTAACCTGGGATTCATTAAGGGCAGAGGATATTGTTCATGAGAATGGCAAACACCAGCAGGGTTGGATGGGCCAAGTGGCCTGGTTTGATGCTATAGCTTCTGTGTGATTTGCCAAACACTGGAACCTCATTTGACAACTTCCTTTCATTTCATGTTGATCAGGAGGAACACCCACGATTACTCAAACTGTGACTTTTCTGCATGGGGCAGGTGAATTATGAATGCTTGAGCTTTTCAGCAATGGAGCCTTCCTCCATGGGATTAGCTTCATGGTGGACAGACTAACATTGCAGCTTACATTATCGCAGCATGACCCACTGCATTCCAATTCTGACACTTGACCGATCTAATAGCGTAGAAAGCATAGAGTTCCAGTGAGCATTGCTCATCCCTATCTATATTTACCCTGATAACCTTCAATCAGTTTCACAATCCAATGATCACTCAACACCTTTGACACTACATTTTTCGTAGTCATCTCCCCTGCACAGCCCCTCCTGATTGCTGCTTTCTCAGATAAGTGCTCTCCTAAAATAACACATTCTACGGTTACATTCAAAATGGAGCAACTTGGAGCAGAATTTCTTCATCCTCCAAAGAAAATCAGGGTTTATTCCACAAATCTCTCTTTCTCTCCCTCAAGAGTTTTAAGCCCAATAATCATTCCAGTTTCACTAATGTAAGCTTTCTCCCAACTTTTAAATGATTTAACAATATGAAATTCAACTCTCCATCACAGTGGCTCAGTGGTTAGCAGTGCTGCCTCACAGCATCAGAGTTTGATTCCAGCCACTGGCAACTAGCTGTGTGGAGTTTGTACATTCTCCCCGTGTCTGCGTGGGTTTCCTCCGGGTGCGCCGGTTTCCTCCCACAGTCCAAAGATGTGCACATCAGGTGAATTGACCATGCTAAATTGCCCATAGTATTAGGTGCATTAGTCAGAGGGAAATGGGTCTAGGTGAGTTACTCTGAGGGTCGGTGTGGACTTGTTGGGCTGAAGGGTCTGTTTCCACACCATCGGGAATCTAATCTAAAGGGCAAGAGGAATAAAGACATTCGAAACCAAATACATCAAGTTCAGCCTAAGGTTGTGCAATGGTTAAGACACCAGAGTAGGTGTGGACTCAAATCTTCTCATGTCCTGGTTGTGAAGCTTTGAAAGAGCAGGTTTGGCATTTGTGGGCAGCACCTGGCAAATGGTGACCATCAGATCTGCCAAATTGTTCCAACTGAACCAGTGAGATCTTTAGACTCTTTACTGACCTCCATGTGATTCCAACGACATGCTGTTGTTGGTATTTTGGGCTCTTGTTTTCCAACCAGAGAGCCAGCAAGAGGCATAGACTGCCTGTTCGAGGGAGATCCACCGAACTACCAAAGACCAGAGCAGAGAACAGAAGGAGGCCAATCTGTCCATTGCGTGCTCTGCTCTGCATTGATATTGTGGCTGATCTGATGATCCTAGCAAAGGTCTTTTCCCAGGATAGGGGAGTTCAAAACTAGGGGGGGATATCTTTAAGGTGAGAGGGGAAAGATTTAAAAAGGAACCTGAGGGGCAACGTTTTCACGCAAAGCGTGGTTTACATGTGGAATGAACTGCCAGAAGAAGGGGTAGATCCAGGTACAGTTAAAGCATTTAAAAAAATATTTGGATAAGTACATGATTAGGAAAGGCTTAGAGAGATATTGGCCAAACACAGGCAAGTGGGACTAGTTTAGTTTGGGAAATGTGATTGGCATAAACAAGTCAGACTGGAGAGTCTGTTTTCGGGCTGAAGGACTCAACAACTCCAGAGCAGATCTCCAACACCTTCTCAAGGCTAACCAAGGCTGGGTAATAAATACTGCCCAGCCCGTGATACCCACATCCCATGAATGAATATTAATATAAAAATAAAAAATTGTGACATCATGCTCTGGTTCTATGGCACGACAATGCAGCAAATGGAGAGAAAAAAAAAGAGAACTTCCTTTTTCTGATCAGTGTCTCCACTGACTCTTTAAGCACCTGCAGATTAGACTAAAAGACAGACATACAACGCTTCAGACAGTTTATTACATTAATGGTACCAAAAATAAAATCAAAGCATGGGTTTGGGAACAGGCATTAGCCTAGCATTCAGACAAAACCAGCAACAATTTAACTGAGATTGAAATGATAAAGGTAAAATTGCCATAGTTACGGAGGACCATAGGGCTGCTCTCTCATTACAAAGAGACAACTGGTGGTGGTTTAATTATTCAGAGATTAATTAGTCAGTAATAACAGTAAACTACCGCAGAAATCAGAAATAAAAACACAAAGTGCTTAAAAGTTTCATTTGTCAGCTCTGAAGAAGAGTCATGTTGGACTGGATACATTAACTCTGTTTCTCTCTCCACAGATGCTGCCAGGCCTGCTGAGTTTCTCCAGCACTCTGTTTTTAATTGATTTGTTGCCGGTTCACATTGATAATAACTGTCTGGAAACCTCAGACAGCTGATAATTTGATAGTCATAAATAATGTTGTAAAATCAACATTTGAAGGAGGGGAAGGGGTTCCCCATGTAACATGGACAATCTGGCACACACTGTCAAATCTAAATAATTGATTCAATGCACATCAATCGATTTCAGTTCCTGTGACTTTTGCCAGTGAGTTTGTTCAGATATGAATTTAAACTAGAGTATGTTTGACATGGATGCAAATTTAACAGATAGTTGCCCATGAACAGAATTACTGAAAAAGCTCAACAGGTCTGGCAGTATTTGTGGAGAGAAATCAGCGTTAACGTTTCAGGTCCAGTTCGGAGGAAGGGACACCAGACCTGAAATATTAACCCTGATTTCTCTCCACAGATGCTGCCAGACCTGCTGAGCTTTTCCAGCAATTTCTGTTTTTGCTTCTGTTTTACAGCATCTGCATTTCTTTCGGTTTTTAGATAGTTACACATGTTGTAAGAAAGCTCGGGAGTCATGTACTGTATGTTGCTACATAGGTATATTTTTATAAGGCCGAATTTGAACCATTATGTATGGTGCATGTGCAAATTTAATGAACAGTCTTTGGGAAGTAAATGTACTTCATTTCAGCCTCAACTGTGGCTGGAGGAGTGAAAGATGATCTTCAGACTGTCCGAACCTTGCTGATGTTCCAGTGCAAGGAGTGACACTTGACTGATTGTTTAGATTAGATTAGGTTAGATTCCCTACTGTGTGGAAACAGGCTATTTGGCCCCACCAACCCTCCGAAGACTAACACACCCAGACTCATCTCCCACTGACTAATGCCCCTAACACTATGGGCAACTTAGCATGGTCAATTCACCTGACCTGCACATCTTTGGACTGTGGGAGGAAACCAGAGCACAGAGAGGAAACCCACGCAAACACGGGGAGAATGTACAAACCGCACACAGACAGTCACCTAAGGCTGGAACTGAACCTGGGACCCTGGTGTTGTGAGGCAGCAGTGCTAACCACTGAGCCACCATGAACTCCTTATTGTAAATGGGCACAATCTAAACTCCAGGACAATGAACTGAGGGGTGTTCTTGAGACAGACATGGCAAAGATTCAATGAAGGAAGGTCACCATCAAAAGTCCTCCTGTGTTAGTGCACTGAGAGCATGATGGGAGCAGGGATTTGGGATGGGAGAATATAGCGGGGCCTAGGCTTGTGGGAACCTAGGAGTGGTGTCAGGGACTGAGCTCCTGCGTTTCGGTTAAGGGAGGGGAAGCTGTGTTTTTTTTTATTCATTCACGGGATGAGGGCATTGTTGGATGGGTGGTATTTGTTGCCCATCCTACAGGGCAGTTAAGAGTCAACCAAATTGATGTGGGTCTGGAGTCACATGTAGGCCAGACCAGGTAAGGATGGCAGTTTCTCTCCCTAAAGGACATGAGTGAACCAGATGGGATTTTTTCTGACAATCAACGACAATCAAAGGCCTTAAGATATAGGAGCAGAATTAGGCCATTCAGCCCATCGAACCTGCTCCACCATTTGATCATGGCTGATTGGTTTCTCAACCCTATTGTCCTGACTTCTCCCCAAATCCTTGATCCCCTTACTAATCATGAACCTATCTATCTCTGTCTTAAATACACTCAGTGACTTGGCCTCCACAGCCCTCCACAGCAATGAGTTCCACAGAGTCCCCACCGTCTGGCTGAAGAAATTCCTCTTCATCTCAGTTCTCAAGGGTCATCCCTTCATTCTGAGGCTGTGCCCTCAGGTCCTAGTCTCTCCTACTATTGGAAATATTTTCTCCATGTCCACTCTATCCAGGCCTCTGCAATTTCAATCAAATCCCTCTTATCCTTTGAATCTGCATCACGTACAAACCCAAAGTCCTCAACCGCTCCTCATATGACAAGCTCTTCAACCCTGGGATCATTCTCTGGATCCTCTCCAAGGCCAGTCTTAGATACGAAGCCCAAAACTGCTCACAATATTCTAAATGCAGTCTGACTAGAGGCTTATACAGCCTCAGCAGTACATCGTGTATTCTACCCTTCTTGAAATGAATACTAACATTGCATTTGCCTTCCTAACTGCCAACTGAACCTGAAGTGAATCCTGAACTAGGACTCCCAGGGCCCTTTTGCACCAGTTTCATGGTCATAATTAGACTCTTAATTCCAGATTTTTATTAAATCCTAATTTCACCATCTGCTACGGTAGGATTTGAACCCAGATCCCCAGAACACTAGCTGAGTCCTTGTAATAATAGTCTAGCAATAATACCACTAGGCCATCGCCTCTCCAAGTTGGTGCTTGTGTTGGGGAGGGTCCCCTGTATTTGGGTCTGTGGCTGGGGGAGAGCCAGGTGCAGCAGGGGAGAGCATGGTTTTTATTGCTGGCCCTGACTGGAACTCTCGGGTTGTCTGTTCAAGAAAACATTTGACAATAAATGCAAATGTGCACTGCAAAAATGGTAAAATATAAATAAAAATCAAAACATAGAAAAAGGGTCTCCACAAAAAAAATTCATTCCCTCCACCATTGATTCTCAGTAGCAGCAATGTGTACAATCTACAAACGCACTGCTGAAATTCAAAGATCCCGACTGAACCTTCTAAATCTATAACCACTTCCACCTAAAAGGACAAGGACAGTCGATACATGGGAACACCACCCCCTGTAAGTTCCCCTCTAAGCCACTTACCATCCTGACTTGGAAATATATCGCAGTTCCTTCAGTGTCACTGATTCAAATCCTTGAATTCCCTCCCTAAGGGCATTGTGGGTCTACCTACATGGACTGCAGTGGTTCAAGAAGGCAGCTCACCCCCAACTTCTCAAGGGGCAACTAGGGACAGACAATAAGTGCTGGGCTCAGCCAATTACACCCATGCCCCATGAATGAATTGAAAGTATTTGTAATAAGATTTTACAAAGTGTAAAATAATTGAAAGAAATTATAGGAAGCTATCGGAACGATATTGTTAAACCTGAAAGAATGTAGATTAAAAAGATTTACAAGGATATTGCCAGGGTTGGAGGATTTGAGCTATAGAGAGGGGCTGAAGAGGTTGGGGCTGTTTTCCCTGGAGCGTCGGAGGCTGAGGGGTGACCTTAAAGAAGTTTATAAAAGTCATGAGGGGCATGGATAGGGTAAATAGCCAAGATCTTTTCCCCAGGGTAAGGGAGTCCAAAACTAGAGGGCATAGGTTTAAAGTGAGAGGGGAAAAATTTAAAAGGAACCCGAGGGGCAACCTTTTCACGCAGAGGGTACATGTATGGAATGAGCTGCCAGAGGAAGTGGTGGAGGCTGGTACAATTACAACATTTAAAAGGCATCTGGCTAGGTATATGAATAGGAAGGGTTTAGAGGGATATGAGATGCTGGCAAATGGGAGTAGATTTATTTAGGATATCTGGTGAAGTTATGGAGTCAAGTTAGGTAAAGGGGAAGTACAACGAGGTGTTCTTGTACATCAGTTATTGAAAGCAAGCATGCAGGTACAGCAGGCAGTGAAGAAAGCTAATGGCATACTGGCCTTCATAACAAGAGGAATGGAGTATAAGAGCAAAGAGGTCCTTCTGCAGCTGTACAGGGCCCTGGTGAGACCGCACCTGGAATATTATGTTCAGTTTTGGTCTCCAAATATGAGGAGGGACATTCTGGCTATTGAGCGAGTGCAGCGTAGGTTCACGAGGTCAATTCCCGGAATGGTGGGACTATCATATGTTGAAAGATTGGAGTAACTGGGCTTGTGTATGCTTGAGTTTAGAAGGCTGAGAGGGGATCTGATCGAGATGCATAAGATTATTAAAGGATTGGACAGTCTGGAGGCAAGAAGCATGTTTCTGCTGATGGGTGAGTCCCGAACCAGAGGACACAGTTTAAAAATAAGGGGTAGGCCACTTAGAATAGACTGCTGTGCTCTTCCAGCACCACTAATCCAGCACTTAGAATAGAGTTGAGGTGAAACTTCTTCACCCAGAGTGTGGTGGGTGTGTGGAATGCTCTACCCCAGAAGGCTGTGGAGGCCAAGTCTCTGGATCCTTTCAAGAAAAAGATGGATGGAACTCTTAGAGATCATGGAATCAATGGGGATAAGGCAGGAACAGGATACTGATTGTGGATGATCAGCCATGATCATAATGAATGGTGTTGCTGGCTCAAAGGGCCAAATGGCCTACTCCTGCACCTATTGTCTATTCGTCAGCATGGACGAGTTATGCTGAAGGGTCTGTTTCCTTGCTGTATTACTCTGTCTCAGAGAGAATTCAACTCTTTCGAATTTTGTGTGAGCATTTTTCTGTCATGTACATATACTTTTATAAGAATGATTCTATAATAGATTATGAATTATTTATATAATTTATCTCTTTTTCTTAAACAGAAATGATATTCAAATACAAGTAGTGGTATTCTCTGCGAAGCTGTCATGATCTCCCAGCCCCTGAAGAAATTACAAAGAGCTCAAAATGTGAGATTAATGCCCAAAGCTCCCAATCTCCTCAGAAAACCTCCAACTTACCTATCCATCAATCTGTCCTCCGAGTGTGTTGCTGGAAAAGCACAGCAGGGCAGGCAGCATCCGAGGAGCAGGAGAATTGATGTTTCGGGCATAAGCCCTTCATCAGAAAACTGGTGAAGCCAGTTCTGATGAAGGGCTTATGCCCGAACGTCGATTCTCCTGCTCCTCGGATGCTGCCTGTCCTGCTGTGCTTTTCCAGCAACACACTCTCGACTCTGATCTCCAGCAACTGCAGTCCTCACTTTCTCCTTCATTTCTCTCTTTCCCTAAGTTGAGAGATAACGGCCTTTTTAAAATTGTTTTCGATGCAAATGTGATTTTTTTTCTTGGAAAACTGAGGATTTGCAAGAGTGTACAAATCATTGGAAAAATAACTCTCGGTCAACCCCCCCCCCGCCAACCCCCGGAATCCTGAACGTTGGGTGGTGCAGTGTTAATGGGGCTAGTGACTGATTACAGGAATTAATCTCTATTAGTGTGTCCAAGATAGACACAGACCTGGCCCAGGGGAAACCTCACTGATAGAAGGCTTTGAGAAAGAGTGGTCCAAATTCACATGCTCCCAACAAGCGTGTGTCACATAGCACATGTATGAGATACCGTATCCCAAAACGGTGCTTAACTTTGAACTTAACAAATCAGATCTGACAGCAGCCAGAACAAAGACTCCAGCCTCCCCTATTTTTAACACTCCAACTAAAACGGACACTTTCAGCAGATGAACATGGGACATAGCAATGGTGTGGCAGATTCCCTCGCAAATTGCTGACAGTCCCTGTGAATCTTGTCCGGGACTTAGAAGAAAGGTCACCTTCGGCTCATGTCTGTTAATAGCTGGAACAGATTGCAGTGCCTTCAGCTGTTGTCTAACTGTAATTCTGCAGGGATCCTGTCAACAGCTGGTGATCAGCCAAGATGTCAGCCAATACAGGAGAAATTGTTTCCCGAGCGAGGGGACACAAATGGCATGTTCATACAGGGGGACAAGAAACGTAGGGTCCAGCATCAAATACCACTTTGGCAGGGAAGGGGAAAGAAAATATTTCACATTGCCTTTTTTCTCCTCTCCCTATCCAGTGTCCCTGGGCACACTATGCAGTTTTGGAAGTCAGCAACAAAAATAAAGGGCTTTTGTTTAGAAGCTCAGGACCTGAGGATATCCCGAGGCATTTTATCATAAAAGAAAAATTATAGAGTCCCCACAATGAGGAAGCAGGTCAATCGGCCCATCGAGTCTGTACTGATCCTCCTGAGGGACATCACACACAGACCCAGCCCCTCACCCCATCCCTGGAACCGTGCATTTCCCATGGCTGACCCACCTAGCCTGCACACTATGAGCAATTTAGCATGGCCAATCCACCTTAAACTGCACATCATTGGATTGTAGGAGGAAACCGGAGTACCCAGAGGAAACCCACACAGACACGGGGAGCATGTGCAAACCCCACACAGACAGTCACCCAAGGATGGGATTGAACCCGGGTCCCTGGGGCTGTGAGGTAGCAGTGACAAGCTGATTAAATTCTTTCAGAAATGTAATCACTGTTTTAATAGAGGAAATGCAGCAGCCAAACTCACTCAGCAAGATCCCACAATCAGTCATGCAATAATAAATGACTTGATTCATTTATAGATGAAGTTGGTTAAGGAACCAAGTATAGATCAAGAGACTGGAAAGAATTCACTGCTCCGCCTTAGAATAATGCTGTGAAATCTTTAGAATTAGGGCATAGATAGGGTAGATCAAAAGAGTCCTCTTTGTGGAAGGATTAGTGACGGGGGGTGGGGGGGGTGGAGGGGGTGGGGGGAGTGGGCATCGATTTAAAGTAAGGGGCAGAAGGTTTACAGGAGACATGAGAGGGAGAAGTGTTTTCACTCAGAGGGTGGTGGGAAATCTGCAACTCACTACCTGTAAAGGTGGGAGAGGCAGGAACTCTCATCACATTGAAGATGTTGTTTCGATGTGTAGTTGCAATGCCAAAGCGTACAAGGCAATGGGCCAAGTGCTGGGAAATAGGATTAGAATGGTCAGCTGGATGCTTTTGACCAGAGTGGATGTGATGGGCCAAATGGCCTTTGCGTCTGTGCTGTAGCAGTCTGTGACTCAATGAGTCTAATGAAGTGACCTTATCCATAACACAATGCGCACACAGGTCAATTGTAACCCTCAAAATGGATGAAATTCTGAAGTGATAATGTGAATTTGGTTTTATTGTGATTATTTTAAGGATGGAGAAAGCAAACACGTCACACAATGTAGAAGAACGGTCAACTGGGAGGAGGTCAGTGCCAATCTCCAGAAGGATGTAGACAAGTTGATAGAGTTGGCAGATGGGTTTCAATGCAAAGAAGTGTGAGATGGTGCATTTGCTGGGAAGAACATTGAAATATAACATAAAATAAGAAATACAATTCTAAAGGGGTGTATAAAAACCGAGAGACTTATGTTTATATGTGCACATATCATTGAAAGTGGCAGGACAGGTAGAGAGAACAATAAACAAATAATACAATATTTTTAAAAATTTGGTGGGCATAGTGTGCAAAAGCAAATTCAGGTCAGTTTTAGACACTGATGCATTTGGAGATTCAACCAGTGTCACCCTGACCCAACCTGTCAGGCAGCATTCGATGGACTTAAGAAAGTAACTTATCGTTTTATAGATTGTGTTACAACAGGTTAAACTTCAACACCTCCTGAATTCTCAGCTTTCCACGTGCAGTGGATTTGGAAATCCTTTAGAAAGTTCTGGAATCACAAAACAAGACAGTTGTCCAATGCCTGTACTTATGTATGGGGACGGCAAACACGAGGGGACACAACTCTAAAGTGAGGGGAGATAGGTATAAGACAGATGTCAGAGGTAGTTTCTTTACTCAGAGAGTAGTAAGGGTATGGAATGCTTTGCCTGCAATGGTAGTAGATTCGCCAAGTTTAAGTGCATTTAAGTCATCATTGGACAGGCAAATGGACGTTCATGGAATAGTGTAGGTGGGATAGGCTTCAGATTAGTATGACAGGGCGGCACAATATAGAGGGCCGAAGGGCCTGTACTGCGCTGTTATGTTCTATGTTCTATGTTGCACAAAAGCTTTCTCCAATTATATTAACATATCCTTCAATTGCTTTTCCATGTGTGTTTAACAAGCAAACCTGATATGTATGGATGCCACTCAATTCAATCACAGTCCTTGTGGTTATGAGATCTACATTTCCCACCAGTCTCTGGTTTCCAAATAATAAATTTCCCAGATTTATCAGGTACTGTCTTATATTTATTGACACTCCTCCATAATTTGAAAATAAATCCATCAGGTGATCCCTCAGTACAGTCTTATTCAATCTCTCCTGACAGTTTTAACTTCTCAGCCTCTGTGTCTACCCGTTACTCAGAATGAGGATGACACTGCCTCATGTAGAGTTTTTTAATGTTGGGATTAATTGTTCGAATTGACCAGGTTACCCTTTCGATCAAGCCACCTGAAATAAGCAGAGCAGATTGAGAATCAGCATGTCCAGAGAACCTTGGAAATCAAGAGTTCAATAATGAAAAAAAAGGAAGTGTATGTCATTATAGAGTCATAGAGATGTACAGCATGGAAACAGACCCTTCGGTCCAACCCGTCCATGCCGACCAGATATCCCAACCCAATCTAGTCCCACCTGCCAGGACTTGGCCCATATCCCTCCAAACCCTTTCTATTCATATACCCATCCAGAAGCCTCTTAAATGTTGCAATTGTACCAGCCTCCACCAATTCCTCTGACAGCTCATTCCATACACATACCACCCTCTTTGTGAAAAAGTTGCCCCTTAGGTCTCTTTTATATCTTTCCCTTCTCAGCCGGGAATTTCAGTTGGGGTGGAGAGATTCTAGAACACATTAACAAGGAGAAGGTATTAGATGCTTTAATGGACAGATCAGTGTGTAAATCTCCAGGCCCTGATGAGATGTATTCCAGGCTGCTGTGGGAGGTAAGGGAGGAGATTGCTGGGGCCCTGATGGCGATATTTAATACTTTACTGGCCACAGGTGAAATTCCAGATGACTGGAGGATAGCTAATGTGGCTCCTTTGTTCAAGAAGGGCCTTAGGAACAGGCCAGGTAATTACAGAGCAGATAGTCCGACAGCAGGGGGAGGGACATTATTGGAAAATATTCTGAAGAACAGGATTAATCAATACTCGGAAAAGCAGGGATTGATCAGGAATAGTCAGCACAGATTTGTTAGAGGGAGATCCTGTCTGGCCAATTTAATTGAGTTTTTTTGAAAAGTTGACTAAATACATTGAGGGCTGTTTCTGTGATGTGGTTTACGTGGTGTTTCAGTAAAGCCTTTGACAAGGTCCCTCAATGAAGGCTGGTCCAAAGGTAAGAGCCCATGGGATCCAAAACTAATTTCCAAATAGGAGGCAGAGGGTGATGGTGAAGCGCTGTTTCTGTGATTGAAAGCTGCTGACTAGTGTTGTACCACAGGGATCAGTGCTGGGACCCTTGCTGTTTATTACATGCAGTAACAACTTGGATATGAATGTAGAAGGTTTAATTACTAAGTTTGCAGATGACATGATAATTGGTGGTGTTGCTGATAGTGAGGTGGATGGACCAAGGCTACAGTCTGATATTGATCAGCTAGTAAACTGGGCAGAGCAATGGCAGATTTTAATCCTGATAGTGTGAGGTGATGAAATTTGGAAGGTTTAATGCAAGAAGGATATAAACAATGAATGGTAGGTCCCTAGGGAGTACTGACGAACAAAGGGACCTTGATGTACATGTCCGTAGATCCCTGAAGGTGTCAGCACAAGTAGGCAGGGTGGGGAAGGAGGGATATAGGGGGCTTGTCTTCATTACCTGGGGCAGGGAATATAGGAAGAAGGGCTGATGCCCGAAACGTCGATTCTCCTGTTCCTTGGATGCTGCCTGACCTGCTGCGCTTTTCCAGCAACACATTTTCAGCTCTGATCTCCAGCATCCGCAGTCCTCACTTTCTCCAGGGAATATAGGAGCAAGGAAGTCTCACTAAAACTTTCTACAACATTGGTTCGCGCACAGATGGAATACTGTGCGCAGTTCTGGTCGCCGCACTATCGGAAGGATGTGATTGCATGGAGAAGTTGCCGAGGAGATTCACCAGGATGGTGCCTGGGATGGAAAGGCTCAGTTATGAGGAGAGTCTGGATTGGCTGGGTCTATTTTCCCTGGAGCAGAGGACGAATCTGATTGAGGGATCCAAAATTATGGGAGGCATAGACAGAGTAGATTGAGAGAATCTTTTCCCCATGACAGACGTGTCTAAGACCAGAGGGCATAGGTTTAAGGTGAGGAGCAGGTGGTTTAGAAGAAATCTGAGAAGGAGGTTTTCCACCCAGAGGGCGGTAGAAATATAGACTGTGCTACCTGAGAGGGTGATGGAGGCAGGGACTCTCACAACATTCCAGAAGCTTCTGGATGAGCAATTAAAATACCACGGCACGATAGGCTATGGACCAAGTGCAGGTCAATGGGATTAGTGTAGTTTGGTGTTTGTTGGTCAGCACAGACATGGTGGGCCAAAGGGCCTGTTGCTGCACTATGTAACTATTATGACTCTATGTGTATAACTGTTATGGAGCACATTCTGTGACTATCGAGCTCTTGAAAGTGGGGGTGAAGGGGGTGGGGGTGATGAATCTGAATCAATAGTTTCTGGCCCAGTGGTAGATGACACTATCCATTGAGGCACAAGACCTCCCTTCAGTCCCTGCATCCCCCTCAACCTATTTACCATCTTCTCCAACGTCCCTACTTTGTCAAGAAGACCAGAATGCTCACAGTTCTCCAAATGTTTCTCAATGAGGTTCTCCCTCTGTACTAAAGAGCTTCACAGCACCTCATTGGTATATTTGAAGGTCTCTGTCACTACTTTTAACTGGGATTACTCTGTTGAAAACATGGCAAATAATTATAAAATTGGAGCTCGGTGACCAGTGGTGTTCCACAGGGATCGGTTCTGGGACCCCTGCTCTTTGTGATTTTTATAAATGACTTGGATGAGGAAGTGGAAGGGTGGGTTAGTAAGTTTGCTGATGACACAAAGGTTGGTGGAGTTGTGGATAGCGTGGAGGGCTGTTGTAGGTTGCAACGGGACATTGACAGGATGTCGAACTGGGCTGATAAATGGCAGATGGAGTTCAACCTGGAAAACTGTGAAGTGATTCACTTTGCCAGGTTGAATTTGAATGTAGAATACAGGGTTAAAAGCAGGATTCTTGCCAGTGTGGAGGAATCGACGGATCTTGGGGTTCATGTGCATTGATCTCTCAAAGTTGCCACCAAAGTTGATAGGGTTGTTAAGAAAGCGTATGATGTGTTGGCTTTCATTATCAGGAGGATTGAGTTTAAGAGCCATGAGATTATACTGCAGCTCTATAAAGCCCTGATTAGACCACACTTGGAATATTATGTTCAGTTCTGATTGCCTCATATAGGAAGGATGTGGAAGCTTTAGAAAGGATGCAGAGGAGATTTACTAGGATGCTGCCTAGTCTGGAAGTCATGTCTTATGAAGGAAGGTTGAGAGCGCTAGGGCTTTTCTCATTGAAGCGAAGATAGATGAGAGGTGACTTGATAGAGGTGTACAAGACGATGGGAGGCATAGATAGAGAGGATAGCCCAGACTTTTTCCCAGGGTGGAAATGGCTACCAGGAGGGGGCATCATTTTAAGGTGATTGGAGGAAGGTTTATGGGAGGTGTCAGAGATAGGTTCTTTACACAGAGAGTGGTGGATGCGTGGAATGCACTGCCAGCAGTGGTAGACAAGTCAGAGACATTGGGGACATTTAAGCAGCTCTTGATGAGGCACATGGAAGATAATACAATGAAGGGTATGTAGGTTAGTCTGGTCTTAAAGTAGGATAAAAGGTCAGCACAACATCGAGGACTGAAGGGCCTGTTCTGTTCTGTTCTATATTCTATTTAAATGTAAACTGCACAAAGTAAACTGGGATTTGAACTTGGGTTTCCCAGAACAATACCTCTGGATTAATGGTATAGCAACGAGGCAAATAGGCTGTCACTTCCCCATTTTAAGGGTGACTTGATAATCTCTCAGGCAACACTTAGGGAGTACAGAATTCATGCTGCAGCATCGTAGACGCATCTCCAACCTCGGGGCTAATGTCCCCTTTTGAGAAAGAACAGAATTTTCATTTATTTTTGAATCAAGATGATTTTATCCCACTTGGCCCAGCAATTAAAATTACCCTATGGCTAGCACATAAAAACTTACTCTCTATGATCAAACCTGTTCCATATTTTATATATTTGATTTTGCTCAGAGTATTACAATAGGTTCAAAGCGTGTAGCAGTTTAATTACAGAGTTTGGCTTTAACGCTGCTTTCGAATGTCTCTCCTCTCGGGCCTGCAACAATTTCCAGCTTTTTCTGCAGTGTCTGCTTATTTTGCTCTGAACCTTGGTCCAAACATGGACCAAACAACTGAATTCCAGAGGGGAGGGGAGAGTGACAGCCCTTGACATCAAGAATGTATTCAACTGAGTGCAGTATCAACGAGCCCTGGCAAAACTGGAATCAATGGGTAGCGGGGGGGGGAAAACTCCCCAGTATTTGGAATCATACCTGACACATAGGAAGATGGTTGTGGTTTTTGGAGATCAGTCATCTCAGCTCCAGGACATCTCTGCAGGAGTTCCTTAGGGTAATGTCCTAGGCCCAACCATTTTTAGCTGCTTCATCAATGACCTTCCCTCCATCATAAGGTCAGAACTGGAGAGCAAGGTTAGATCTCATGGAATACAGGGAGAACTAGCCATTTGGATACAGAACTGGCTCAAAGGTAGAAGACAGAGGGTGGTGGTGGAGGGTTGTTTTTCAGACTGGAAGCCTGTGACCAGTAGAGTGCCACAAGGATCAGTGCTAGATCCACTACTTTTCGTCATTTATATATGTAGTTTGATGTGAACATAAGAGGTATAGTTAATAAGTTTGCTGATGACACCAAAATTGGAGGTGTAGTGGACAGAGAAGAGGGTTACCTCAGATTACAACAGGATCTGGATCAGACGGGATAATGGGCTGAGAAGTGGCAGATGGAGTTTAATTTAGATAAATGTGAGGTACTATATTTTGGAAAAGCAAATCAGAGCAGGACTTATACACTTAATAGTAAAGTCCTGGGGAGTGTTGCTGAACAAAGAGATCTTGGAGTGCAGATTCATAGTTCCTTGAAAGTGGAGTCACAGGTGGATAGGATAGTGAATAAGGTGTTTGGTATGGTTTCCTTTATTGATCAGAGTATTGAGTACAGGAGTTGGGAGGTCATGTTGCGGCTGTACAGGACATTGGTTAGGCCACTGTTGGAATAGTGTGTGTAATTCTGGTCTCCTTCCTATCGGAAAGATGTTGAGAAACTTGAAAGGGTTCAGAACAGATTTACAAGGATGTTGCCAGGGTTGGAGGAGTTGAGTACAGGGAGAGGCTGAACAGGCTGGGGCTGTTTTCCCTGGAGCGTCGGAGGCTGAGGGGTGTTCTTATAGAGATTTATAAAATCATGAGGGGCATGGATAGGGAGAAGAGACAAGGTGGGGGAGACTAGAACTAGAGGGCATAGGTTTAGGGTGAGAGGGGAAAAATTTAAAAGGGACCTAAGAGGCAACTTTTTCACGCAGAGGATGGTGCATGTATGGAATGAGCTGCCAGAGGAAGTGGTGGAGGCTGGTACAATTACAGCATTCAAAAGGCTTCTGAATGGGTATATGAATAGGAAAGGTTCAGAGGGATATGAGCCAAGAGCTGGCAAATGGGACTAGATTGGATTGGGATATCTGGTCGGCATGGACGGGTTGGACCAAAGGGTCTGTTTCTGTGCTATACATCTCTATGACTCTAAGTGGGGATGTTCACTGATGATTGCACAATGTTCAACACCATTCATGAATCCTCAGACACTGAAGCAGCCCATGTTCAAACGCAACAAAATTTGGACAATATCCAGATTGGGCTGACAAATGGCAAATGACATTCATGCCAAGCAAATGCCCAGGCAACAACCATCACCAATTAGAGATAATCTAACCACTGCCACTTGACATTCAATGGTGTTACATCACTAAATACCCCATTATCAACATTCTTGGGGTTACCATTGACTAGAAACTCAACTGGACTCACCACATTAACCCAGTGACCACAAGAGCAGGTGAGAGGCTGGGAATACCACAGTGGGTAACTCCCTCCTGACTCCCCAAAGCCTGTCCACTATTTTCAAAGTAGAAGTCAGGAATACTCCTCACTTACCTGGATGGGAGCAGCCCCAATAACACTCAGTAAGTTTGACACCATCCAGGACAAGGCAGCCTGCTTTATTGGCACCACATCCACTCCCTCCTCCACCAACACTCAGTAGCTGCAATGTGTAATATCTACAAGATGTGCGGCAGAAATTCAAAGATCCTCAAGCAGCACTGTCCAAACCCATGACAACTTCCATCTAGAAGAACAAGAGCAGCAGATACGTGGGAACACTCGACCAGTTCCCCTCCAAGCCATTCACCATCCTGACTTGGAAATATATCGCCATTCCTTCACTGTCATTGGGTCAGAATCCTGGAATTCCCCACCGAGGGTATTGTGGGTCTACCTACAGCACACGGACTGCAGCGGTTCAAGAAGGCAACTCACGCCCACCTTCTCAACGGGCAACTAGGGACGGGCATTAAATACTGGTCCAGCCAGTGATGCTCACATCCCACAAAATGAATAAATTTAAAAAAGGCAACGACCAGACTAGATCGGTCTAATGCAGTGATGATTCCAGAGAGCAGGCAGCAAACCAGATCTACTGAGAGAGCTCACACACCTCGTCCTGAAGATTCCACTGGGACCTCAACTACAAACTGAGCAATGCTCAGTCCAGTGTTCGCTGCTGGTACCATTCTGGCAAGGGCAACTGGAGCCACACCCAGAGTCAGAACAACGCCAGGGACTTTCTGAAGAAATTGCCGTGTTGGAACGCTGCAGCCAGAGAGGTGTAGCCACAAGACGGCCAATGTCTCAACCCAAGGAACTTCCATGGCAATGCTGTTAACAGCAGACTCTGGTGAACCAGGTAAGAGGACAGTGCAGCCCTCCCTCAGTGGGGCACTGTGGGAGTCCACTCCTGCATTCTGTTCCCAAACCTCACAACTTTCTAAATCAAAAGCCACAGTTGACACCAAACAGACCACGGTAACAGGATGCTCTCTTTAATCAGTCCCAGTTTACTTTGTGGAGTTTACCTTTAGACCCTACCCTTGATATGGTAAGGGTTGAAGGCTGGTGAGGGACATTCTCTCCTCATGTTTCACTGACCCTGGAAAGCTGTCAACAGGTAGGGACACAGTGACACGCAGCAGCCACGCTCTGCACTCTGTACTGTCACTACTCAAGGCTGGTGCTGACAAGTAGCACAGGGCATGTAATCTAATCTCAAACACTCGACTAAAATTGGATTTGCCAAATAAAAAAGGTGCTCCCGAAACTACAGCATTCTCATATTTATAACCACACGCAGCATTGCTGTTCACTGCCAGGCAAAGGGTATTTCTACAGCTGTGTCCGCTTCATTCTTGTGAAGTGATTTGAGATCGCAGCAGGAAAGGGAAAGAGGAGACAGAGAAAGACTGGCATTTATGGAGCAACTTTCACCATCTCAGATTGCCTCAAACTGCTACACACCCACAGCGATACTGTGGGGTGAAGCAATTTTTCTGGTATACTGAGGCACAGCAGTGAGGAGAAATGGTGGGAAAAATGGTGGAGCGATAAATATCAGCCAGGTAAATGACAATTTCATTCAAAATTCTGGATTAGTGGGGCTGGAAGAGCACAGCAGTTCAGGCAGCATCCGAGGAGCAGGAAAATCGACGCTTCGGGCAAAAGCCCTTCATCAGGAATACAGCGTGTAGAAATACCCTTTGCCTGGCCGTGAACAGCGATGCTGCATGTGGTTATAAAATGAGAATGCTGTAGTTTCGGGAGCACCTTTTTTATTTGGCAAATCCAATTTTAGTCGAGTGTTTGAGATTAGATTACATGCCCTGTGCTACTTGTCAGCACCAGCCTTGAGTAGTGACAGTACAGAGTGCAGAGAGTGGCTGCTGCGTGTCACTGTGTCCCGACCTGTTGAAGGGCTTTTGCCCGAAACATCGATTTTACTGCTCCTCGGATGCTGCCTGAACTGCTGTGCTCTTCCAGCACCATTAATTCAGACTCTGGTTTCCAGCATCTGCAGTCATTGTTTTTACCCAGTTTCATTCTAAAGACATGTCTCGGCGCAGTGCAGCACTCCCTCAGTACTGACCTTCCGACAGTGCAGCACTCCCTCAGTACTGACCCTCCGACAGTGCGGCACTCCCTCAGTACTGACCCTCCGACAGTGCAGCACTCCCTCAGTACTGACCCTCCGACAGTGCGGCATTCGCTCAGTGCTGACTCTGCGACAGTGCGGTACTCCCTCAGTACTGACCCTCCAACAGTGCGGCACTCGCTCAGTGCTGACTCTGCGACAGTGCGGCACTCCCTCAGTACTGACCCTCCAACAGTGCGGCGCTCCCCTAATGCTGACCCGCCAACAGTGCGGCACTCCCTCAGCACTGACCCTCTGACAGTACAGCACACCCTCTGCACTGACCCTTGACAGTGCAGCACTCCCTCAGTACTGACCCTCTGACAGTGTGGCCCTGCCTCAGTACTGACCCTCTGACAGTACGGCACTCCCTCAGTATTGACCCTCCAACAGTACGGCACTCCCTCAGCGCTGACCCTCCAACAGTGCGGCACTCCCTCAGCGCTGACCCTGCGACAGTGCGGTGCTCCCTCAGCGCTGACCCTGTGACAGTGCGGCGCTCCCTCAGCGCTGACCCTGCGACAGTGCGGTGCTGCCTCAGCGCTGACCCTGCAACAGTGCGGCACTCTCTCAGGACTGATCCTCTGACAGTGCGGCACTCCCTCAGTGCTGACCCTCCGACAGTGTGGCACTCTCTCAGGACTGATCCTCTAACAGTGCAGCACTCCCTCAGCGCTGACCCTCCGACAGTGCGGCACTCTCTCAGATTGATCCTCCTACAATGTGGCACTCCCTCAGTACTGACCTCCAACGATGTGGCACTCCCTCAGTGCTGACCCTGCAACAGTGTGGCCTGCCTCAGTACTGACCCTCTGACAGTACGGCATTCCCTCAGTACTGACCTTCTGACAATACGGCACTCCCTCAGTGCTGATCCTCCAACAGTACAGCACTCCCTCAGCATTGACCCAGCGACAGTGTGGCACTCCCTCAGTACTGAACCTGCGACAGTGCGGAGCCCCCTCAGCGCTGACCCCCCGACAGTGCAGCGCTCCCTCAGCGTTGACCCAGCCACAGTGCGGCGCTCCCTCAGCACTGACCCTGCGACAGTGTGGCACTCCCTCAGCACTGACCCTGCGACAGTACAGCACTCTCTCAGCGTTGACCCAGCGACAGTGCGGCACTCCCTCAGCGCTGACCCCCCGACAGTGCGGCACTCCCTCAGCGTTGACCCTGTGACAGTGCGGCGCTCCCTCAGCGCTGACCCTGCGACAGTGCGGTGCTCCCTCAGCGCTGACCCTGCGACAGTGCGGCGCTCCCTCAGGACTGATCCTCTGACAGTGCAGCACTCCCTCAGCGCTGACCCCCCCGAAAGTGCGGCACTCCCTCAGCGCTGACCCCCCCGATAGTGCGGCACTCCCTCAGCACTGACCCTGCAACAGTGTGGCACTCCCTCAGCACTGACCCAGTGACAACACTCCCTCAGCGTTGACCCAGCGACAGTGCGGCATTCCCTCAGCGTTGACCCCCCAACAGTGCGGCACTCCCTCAGCGCTGACCCCCCCGAAAGTGCGGCACTCCCTCAGCGCTGACCCCCCCGAAAGTGCGGCACTCCCTCAGCGCTGACCCCCCCGACAGTGCGGCACTCCCTCAGCACTGACCTGCTACAGTGTGGCACTCCCTCAGTACTGACCCTCTGACAGTGTGGCACTCCCTCAGTGCGGACCCAAGGCTTGTCTCTGGTTATTCCAATAGGAATGCAGTTGTCCTTTTTAAATTAGGGTGAGGTTCACTTCCTGATGGAGTTCAATAGATTGATCTCTCAGAAGGATTTATTTGAATCATTGTTTTGTGGGTGGAAATTTTGCAAAGGAAATTCTGAGTGCAAGGTGTAGTAGAGCAGAGATTGGCAGGAAAGTGAATTCAGACTGACAATCCCTGGGAAGTTCCTCTCTCAGTCTCTGCCTCCCAGAGCTGTGCAATTCCATCAAAATTTCTGCCTCAATTTCCTGGAAACTGCAAAGGCGATGTCTGATGGATTCAGATCCAATACTTTCTCAGGATCTGTCAGTGACTTTGGCCCAAATCTCTCTGTGGGATTCAACAGAAAAAATGTCTCTCTCTGGGAACCAATCCTGATCTTCAATAGATTTTACCTTCACAGATTCTCTGCCCATGTTTAACAAGGACCTAGTCATTTTGGTGACGATCTGCTTAAATTTGCAAATATCTGGTGAGTTCAGTGGAGCTTTTAGTGGAATGGTGATTTGTTCATTTTGCGGAGATTCTGTGATTGAGGAGTGGAGAAGTGGGGGTTTTGTAGAACATCTGCATTCGACAGTAAACATTTCTCAGCTAACATCCCTAGTTCTCCACTAACGTGGACAGATCGCAGATACGATCACCAAAATTAGATTCATAACATAAAAGAAAGTGCTCCTGAAATTACAGCATTCTCATTTTATAACCACACACAGCATCGCTGTTCACTGCCAGGCAGAGGGTATTGGGTATTTTCACAGCTATGTCCACTCTATTCTTGTGAAGTGATTTAAGATCGCAGCAAAGATTTTAGCAGAAAATTTTTGTGTGATCTATGGATTTTAGCAGAACCCTGACTATTTTAGCAGAAATCTGGTGACTTTAGCAGAAATCTGGTGATTTCGGCAGAGATTTAGTAATTTTAGCTAGATCAGGTGATTTTAACAGAGACCTGGTGATTTCAGCAGAAATTTAGTGGTTTTAGCAGAGACCTAGTGATTCCAGCAGAGATTTGGTGATTTTAGCTGAGAGCTGGTGACTTTAACAGAGGCTCAGGAATATTGCTGCTCTCTGCGTTCTGCAGTGGATCAGGATCGGGAATGATCTGGGACCCAGGGGCAGGTGAGCAGTCAGTGCCTGCAGATCCTTTGAAGGGAGCGGGTTAGCAGGAGGCTTCACTCTCGATCCCTGTAAATTGCCAGTGACCCCTTTGAATTCGAAACAGTGATTAAAAATCTGTATACAGTAATCCAAAAACAAAGCAAGCCAGTGCGGATGCTGGAATTCGAGCTGGAAGGAGGAATTGCTGGAGAAAATCAGCAGATCTAACAGGGAGAGCAGAGCATTTAATGCCTCATTCGATTTGGATTTTATCCCAGACACAAATGCATTTGTAGCATTTCACAAATCGTGTTACTGACTGAGAGGTATTTATACATTTGCACAACGGACTAAAATTATTCAATTTGGGAGGGGGGGGGAATGATTTTTTTTTGTTTGAAATTACTGTCTCAGCAGCGGGGAATATTCCAAACCCTTAGCCCTCCAAGTTCCATGAGCTTACCTGTTTTTTTGAGTGGTTCAGGCATAGTTTTGCTAAATCACCTGCGGTCCCTGCTTCACAACTTGAACTAACCGGGCCCCCCCCTCGTGTCTTGCTCGTCAAAACATGGTCAGCTGCAGAAGGATTCAACGGTGGAGGACTGAGAGACAATACCCTGCCTTTTTGTATGGAGCTTGGAATGATTTCTCCGCCTCTAACACCGCCTTCCACCCCATTTCTGGAAACTCTTTGCAATTTTCACTGAAACTGAGACCTCGTGCCCTGGGCTCAAAACGTCCACTCTGAGTCCCTCTCACGAAATGTTGCCCGACTTGTCCAACTCCGCCTCGGTGTTTGGTACAGAACTCGTTAGACTTTTGATGGAAAGACAATACATTTCGAGTCAGACGGAGCGAGAGAGTTATGTTTGATGTTAAATTCAGAGGCGATTCACCATCTCCCTATCCCAAACAATGTTTGGCGTATTTTTAAGTCGAATTTAATCAAAATGTGTTTTAGAAACTGGTTTCCGTCTATTGTCTTTCGTCACAAACTTACAGAACCGCACTGCATTTTCACAAATTTATCCAAACACTTGGGCATTTTTTGGTAAAATTGAACTTTTTACAAGAAATCTGAGGTCTCGTGTTTTTTGCAAACTCCGAAGAAGTCTAGGTTTGACTTTAATCGTGAATTTGAGGGAAAGAATATCAATACCCGCTCCCCCTCCCCTTTTCTCAATGAATCCGGAATTATTTCCGATGTGTGTCCAGAGGGGCACCTGTTTTCTCCAAATCGCCTTTTTTTCTCCCTCTTTAGGGGTAAGGGAGATGGTGGGTGTGGAACTCAGCAATGAAGCTAGACCGATCTCCTCAGAGGGTATCTCACCTTCATTACTGGAACATCTCCCCAAGGTTAAACCGGAGCTGTGGTGTTAAGCACCAAGTGAAGTCATCTCAGTATCAAATACACACCCCTACCCTCCAAAAAAACCTCTCTCTCATTATCATAGAATAGAACCCTACACTGCAGGCCATTCAGCCCACACCTCCTCACCAAATAGCATCCCATTTCCTGTCACCCTGCATTTCCCGTGGTCAGTCCACAAGACTGTGGGAGGAAACCCAGATACGGGGAGAACGTGCAAACTCCACACAGTTGCCTGAGGCTGGAACTGAACCAGGGTCCCTTGTGTTGTAAGGCAGCAGTGCTAGCCACTGAGCCATCATGCTGCTCCATTGTATATATATATATATACCCTAACATATGTGCATATAGCTATACACACACACAAATATATAGGCTCACACTCACAGGCTGTAGAAGGACTGTAATGTTTATCTTTTACCTTTATTTCTTCATTTTCCCAAATTATATTATGAAGAACTGTAATGTAGAACTTTCAGCTTTTTTCATTATTTCTCTATTTTTGTACCTAGTCTATTTTAGTCCCTCAGTTTTGTAACTAGGTACCTCATACCAAAGATGGCACCGTGTGTGGCAATATTATACACTTTTCACTGAACTTCTGTGACAATGAAACCTAATTCTAACACGTACTTATATGCTCACATATCCACACACGGGTACACACTGCCGACCAGCGTGTTGTTTAGTACTGGGCACTGTTTTGATCAATGGTTGCCTTTATAGGAAAACCACACAGCTGTTGTCCAAATATAGAAGCTCCCCCCCTGAAGCTCAAGTGCATTGAAATCCCACCCTCAACAATATCGTCCATTGTGACCCAGTGCACTGTCAGGGAATTTCGAGGGCACTTGCTTTTAGCCAGTGACTGTCACCCTGCTGGACCTTGCATTATTTTTAGGGGATAGTGCTCAACAATGACATTAACCATCTCTCCTTCCCTTCCTCTCCCACATGTTTGCCAGAGAAATTCCTTTAAAAAGTTGAAAGTGGAGAGTGTCCCATTTTAAACAGAGATAGAGAAAACTATTCTCTCAGAGGGCTGTGGGTCTCTTCACAGACAGCAATGGAAACAGGGTCATTGATTATTTTTAAACCAGAGATAGATATATTCTTAAATAAAAGCAAAGTATTGCAAAGCTGCTGGAGATCTGAAGTAAAGCCAGAAAATGTCACAGAAACTGAGCAGGTCTGGCAGCATCTGTGGACAGAGAAGCAGACTTTTCTTCAACATCTTCAAACTCTCCCTGCAGCAGGCCCATGTCCCTGCCTGTTCCATAAGGCCAACATCATCCCTGTGCCTAACAAGGCCCATGCAGCATGTCTCAATTACTACCGCCCAGTGGCCCTAACTTTGGTGATCATGAAGTGCTTTGAAAAGCTGGTCACGGCATTAATCAACTCCAGCCTCCCCATTACTCTTGACCCACTCCAATTTGCCTATCGGACCAACAGATCCACGTCAGATGCCATACCACTTGCCCTTCACTCCTCCCTTGAACATCTTGACACTAAGAATTACATAAGAATCCTACTCATTGACTACAGATCAGTCTTCAACACTATTATCCCCTCGAGACTGATTACTAAACTTAGTGATCTTGGACTAAGCCTCACTCTCTGCAACTGGATCCTCAGTTTCCTGACCCACAGGCCACAATCAGTGAAGATTGGGGACAATATTTCATCCTCACTAACACTCAACACTGGAGCCTCCCAGGGCTGCATACTCAGCCCCCTACTGTACTCACACTATACCCACGACTGCGTCACCAAATACCAGACTAATGCCATTTAAACGCTCACTGATGACACCACCATAGTCGGTCAAATCTCAGATGGCGATGGATCAGACTAGAGATGGGAGGTGGAAGACCTGGAAAAATGGTGCTCTGAGAACAACTTAGCTCTCAATGCCAGCAAAACCAAAGAACTCATTATTGAGTTCTGGCAGGATGTTACTCATGCCCCCCCTACACATGAACAGCACAGAGGTGGAACGAGTGGAGAGTGTTAAGCACCTGGGAGTGGTCATCAACAACAAGCTTTCTTGGACTCTTCATATGAATGCACTGATTACAAAGGCCCAACAATGTCTCTTCTTCCTTTGGCAGCTGAGGAAATTTGGTATGACGGCGAATACCCTTGTCAACTTTTATAGGTGCTCCATCGAGAGCATTCTGTCTGGATGTATCACTACCTGGTATGGCAACTGTACCATTCAAGATCAGAGACGGTTACAGAGAGTGGTGAACTCGGCCCGGACAATCACAAAGGCCAACCTCCCATCTATAGAATCCATCTATCAGGCCTGCTGTCAAGGAAAAGCCACCAGCATTCTCAAAGATCCATCCCACCCTGGGCAATGTTTTTCTACAGCTTTACCATCGGGGAGAAGGTACAGAAGCCTGAACACACACAACAGTCGGTTTCATAACAGTTTATACCCTATTGTTGTTAGAATACTGAATGGACTCACAAACTCTTAACACTCACCTGTCCCTGTGTTTTTTGTTTTTGCCGCTGTTTACCTATTATTTACTATCTATGCTACTTAACTCCGTGATCTACCTGTCCTGTTCGCAAGACAAAGCTTTTCACTGTGCCTTGGTACACATGACAATAAATTCCAATTCAATTCAATTCAGACTTAACATTTTAAGACCAGTACTTAAGAGTCAGAGAGTCAGAGAGATGTACAGCACGAAACAGACCCTTCAGTCCAATTCGTCCATGCTGACCAGATATCCCATCCTAACCCAGTCCCATTTGCCAGCACTTGGCCCATATCCATCTAAACCCTTCCTAATCATATACGCATCCAGATGCCTTTTAAAAAATGCAATTGAACCAGCCTCCACCATTTCCTCTGGCAGCTCATTCCATACACGTACCACCCTCTGCGTGAAAAAGTTGCCCCTTACGTCTCTTTTATATCTTTCCCCTCTCACCCTAAACTTATGCCCTCTAGTTCTGGGAAATGGAGATTACTGGCTTTGTGTGTCTGGAAGAGCTGGGGTATTTTTTAAGGTGGTTATTTGAAAACACCTTGTCTATTTATCCTATCCATGCCCCTCATGATTTTATAAACCTCTATAAGGTCACCCCTCAGCCTCTGTCACTCCAGGGAAAAAAGCTCCAGTCTATTCAGCCTCTCCCTAAAGCTCAAACCCTCCAATCCTGGCAACATCCTTGTAAATCTTTTCTGAAACCTGTCAAGTTTCACAACACCCTTCCTATAGCAGGCATACGAGAACTGCATACAATATTCCAACAGTGGTCTAACCAATGTCCAACCACAACATGACCTCCCAACTCCTGTACTCAATACTCTGACCAATAAAGGAAAGTATAACAAACACCTTCTTCACTATCCTATCTACCTGTGACTCCACTTTTAAGGAATGTAGAATACTTCATTGTGTGGAAAGTGCTTTGAAATGTCCAGTAGTTGTGAAAAATATGAGGTGTTTGGCAGTCCTGTTTGATATTTTCGTGGCTGATAAGCTGAAGTTTTCAAAGAAACTCAAGTTTTTTCTGAATGCTCACAAGCCTTTTCTTCAGCATGTGGTCAGGGTAGTATCCAGGAGATTGATCAGTACAAGTCAGAGAGACCAGGATCTGAGTGCCCAGCCTTGAAGTGAAAGGATGACCATGTTGTAGTGATTGGGACCAGGAGGATCTCATTGACTATGAGATCCCTGACTGGGGCTGTTAACCTGGGCCAATCAGGGAGCCCTGGCTGACAGATATAAATAGGAGATTCAGAGTCTCTTCAGTTTAGGGGACTGACTCTGTGTTGGCTGGTGCTACAGTCAGTATGTTACTGTGAGTTTTTGCTTCCCTTTTTTGGAGGGGGAAACCTGATTCCTGAACTGGCTGAATTATTTAGCCAGTTTGTTAACTGGCATTCCTTTTAGTGAGGACTGATTGTTAAACACCTGATGCACATAATGTGTTTCAGGTGTAACTCAGTTCTCATTAGGGGATTGTTGTTTCACTGACCTGTTACTCTTTTTGAGAAAAGGATAATGTTCATCTTGTGGTAGGGCTTAGCCCTTGGACTCTAGTTTGCTTTGCTTTTTGTATGTGTCTCACTTATTGGTGTTTGGACTGAGCCTTTGTGGAAGACATCCATTTTACCAGAAGAGCTGTTCCTGTGGGGAGGCCTAGCCCTCTGATGATTGAACACCTCTGTGTGTGTGCTGGGAGGTGAGCACTTGCTGTATCCTGGAGTTTGGCAGTAGACCTTTCCTTCAGGAGTGGACCAAACCCCTGTGAGTTAACTGCACCTGTACTATGTTCCTGTGAGTGGGCCTGGTTTTCCAAGACTGGGCCAGGACTCTATGGAGACTGAATGCCTGTGGGGTGTGCATTTGCTGCCTTCAGGAGTGGACTCTGCCCTTGGTTGTGGACTCTGTGTTTTTAGCAATGGACTCTGCAGTTTGGAGTGGACTTTATTTCTGACTTTGCACATTGTATACTGGAGTGGACTGTTCCTGGAAATGGATTCTATATTTTGAAGACTGCATAGATTTGGACTGTGTACCAGAAAGGACTCTGTTTTTTGGTAATTAACTGTATTGTGGTGTTTCCTGGGTCTATCACCTGCACTGTCTTGTGTCCCTGGGTCTGGCAGGCCTTACTGTGAGCTGGGAGGCTCATGGGCCGTCCTGAAAGCCGGAGGCTGGGTAGGCCATCCTGTGAACCTGGGTAGGCTGTCCTGAGAGCCGGAGGGTGGGTAGGCCACCCTGATGCCAGTTTCCCCAAGAGCCAGATGGTAGGTAGGCCATTCTAAGCACTGTTGTCCCAAGAAGGGGTAATCAGGACGGGCTGCCCTAGAGGTGGTTGAAAAGTGCCAGGGCAGCCGAGCACCAGAAGGTGCATAGGGTTGGGCTGATATCCGGAAGGCTTGTGGGCTACCCTGCACGCTGTCGTTCCAAGGAAGGGGACGGGCTGTCCTAGAGGTGGCTGGAAGGTGTGGCAGGATAGCCCACTGGCTGGATGGCACATCAGGGTGGGTGGGAGCCCAATGGTACATAGGGGCAGACAGAGCCAGAAGACTGGTAGCTGTCCTCAGCGCTGTCACCCTGGGTGGGTACCAGGGTGGGCTGTCCTAGAGGTGGTCGAAAGGTGTGTCAGGGCAAATCAAGAACTGGAAGGGGCATGGGGTGGACCGAGAGCCGGAAGGTGGGTAGAGGCGGGCTGCCTTAGAGTGGTCAGAAGGTGGGAGGGGTGGGGGCTGGCTGGGTCTGTGTTGTCTGCACTTTTGTATGTAACAGTATTGTCTAATGTACAAATGTCATTGTCACTGGCTTGTCATATGTGGAACTGGGATTTGAGGTTTGTCCTCATTTCCCTGAAAACTGGTTGAACGGTAGGGTTTGGGGCCTAGCTTTGCTGCTACTCTCCCTTGTAAAATTGCTGTCTCTTGTGTACAGCTGTAAATGTTTTTCCTAAAACTGTTTTATAATTTGTTTAATAAAATAAAAAATAAACAGGAGATTCAGAGTCTCCTCATTTTAGGGGACTGACTCTGTTGGCTGGTACTACAGTCAGTATGTCACTGTTAGTTTCTGCCCCTTTTTTTGGAGGGGGGTGAAAAACCTGATTTCTGAACTGTTTGTTTAATAAAATATTATAAACTGGAAAAATAAATGGGAGAAACAGTCTCCTCAGTTTAGGGGACTGACTCTGTGCTGGCTGGTGTTACAGTCAGTATGTTACTAAGTTTTTTGCTTCCCTTTTTGGAGGGTGAAACCTGATTTCTGAACTGGCTGAATTATTTAGCCATTTTGTTAACTGGCATTCCTTTTAGCGAGGACTGATTTTGTTAAACTCCTGATACACATAATGTGTTTCAGGTGTAACTCAGTTCTTATTAGGGGGTTGTTGTTTCACTGGCTGGTTACAGCCTGTGTTACTCTTTTCTTTGTCCTTTTCTTAAAAAGTAAAACGTTAATTTTGTGGTGGGACTTGGCCCTTGGACTCTAGTTTTCTTTTTTTGTATGTGTCTTCACAGTTTTTGCTATTTTGGACTGAGCCCTTGTGGAAGACATACATTTTACCAGAGGAGCTGTTCCAGTGGGGAGGCCTAGCCCTGGGACTGGGCCTCTGAAGATTGAACACCTGTGTGTGGACTGGGAGGTGAGCACTTGCTGTGTCCTGGAGTTTGGGAGAAGACCTTTCCTTCAGGAGTGGACCAAACCCCTGAGAGTTAACTGTACCTGTACTATGTTTCTGTGAGTGGGCCTGGTTTTCCAAGGCTGGGCCAGGACTCCATGGAGACTGAGCACCTGTGCTGTGTATTTGCTGCCTTTGGGAGTGGACTCCACTGATTTTACTGCTCCTCAGATGGTGCCTGATCTGCTGTGCTCTTCCAGCGCCACTAATCCAAAATCTGGTTTCCAGCATCTGCAGTCATTGTTTTTATCCACTTCTGACAATGCATACTGTAAACTGGAGTGGATTCTGTTCCTGAGAAGGGACTCTATATCTGGACTCTGTGTTTTGATAACTAACTGTGTCATGATGTTTGTTGGGTCTATCACTTGCACTGTCATGCGTATGGGTCGTCCTGAAAGCTGTCACCCTGAGAGCCAGAGAGTGGGTAGGCCATCCTGTGAACCTGAAGGTTGATAGGCTGTCCCAAAAGCCAGAGGGTGGGTAAGCCACCCTGATTCTGCCCCGAGAGCCAGAAGGTGAGTAGGCTGTTCTGAGCGCTGTCATCCAGAGAAGGGGTAATCAGGACAGGCTGTCCTAGAGGTGGTCGAGAGCAAGAAGGCGCGTAAGGGCAGGCTAAGATCTGGAAGGCTTGTGGGCTACCCTGCATGCTGTTGTCCCAGGGAAGGGGACGGGCTGTCCTAGAGGTGGCCGGAAGGTGTGTTGGGATAGCTCACTGGCCAGATGGTTCATCGGGGTGAGAGCCCAATGGTACGTAGAGGCAGACAGAGCCAGAAGGTGAGTAGCTGTCCTCAGCGCTGTCACCCTGGGCAGGTACTGGGGCAAGCTGCCCCAGAGGTTGTCAAAAGGTGCTGCTGGTGGTTAGTGAAGGTGGGTAGGCCATCCTGACCGCTGTCACTCCAGGTGGCTACCAGGGTGGGCTGTCCTGGAGGTGGTCAAAAGGTGTCAGGGTGGACTGAGAACTAGATGGGGCATGGGGACGGGTTGCCTTAGAGGCTGGAAGGTGGGAGGGACAGGGGTTTTCTGGGTCTGTATTGTATGCACTTTATGTAACTGGATTGGCTTATGCATAAATGTCATTGTTGCTGTCTTTATATTTGAAACTGGGATTTGTGGTTTGTCCTCATCTCCTGTAAACTGGTTGGGTTTGGGGCCTGGCTTTGCTGCTGCTTTTCCCTTGTAAAATTACTGTTGTATACAGCTGTAGATGTAAACTGTTTTGTAATTGCTTAATAAAATTTTAAAAAAATAAACTGGGGATTCAGTCTCCTTACTCCAGGGACTGACTGAACTGGTCAATCACAGCCTGTGCACTGTGCACGTGTAATTAAAGGGTGAGTTGCTGACTGGGTACCAGCCTCTGCAGTTATTTCACTTTCAAACTGAGATGAGGAGGAATTTCTTCAACCAGAGTAGTAAACGTGTGGGACCCATTACCGCAAAGTGCTACGGAGGCCATGTCATTGTGTGCATATAAAACAGATCAGTAAGAGGATCAAAGGTTTCAGGGAGCAGTCCAGAGAATGGGGCTGAGCATCATATAAGGCATCATCAAATGGTGTAGCAGACTGGCCTGATTCTGCTCCTCTATCACATGGTCTTACTCCCCTTAGTGGCAGCTATGCCTCCAACTACAGAGCTGCTAATGTCTCAAATTCCATAGGAGAGAGAATTACAACTTTGATCTCTTGGGCTGATACCTAAACTGGAAATACTCCATGTTGGTAGTGCATGTAGCAGAACCACTCTGACCCTGGAGGTCTGTGGCTGACCTGATGGAACAGCAAAGTACAGAGTGGCCATTTCCAATCGTCTTTGAGCCCAGAAATAGCAATTACCTCCAGATCCACATGGCACTCAAACTTAATGTTGGAGTGAAGACTGGCTTTGTCATCAATAACATGTAGTTAAGTAGCACCTGTAATGTAGGAAAACATCCCAAGACACTTCACAAGAGTGATTAGCAAACAAAATTAACATGGAGTCACTCAAGAAGGTATTGAGACAGGTGACCAGAAGTTTTGCTTTAGAGACTTCAAGGAGTGTGTTAGAATGACGCAGACAATGAAAATGTATATACTGGTGCAAAGATGTTTTTGAAATTTTGAATGTGTCAGCCATTGGTAAATTGTTTGTTTGTTCCCTAGTGCTAAGTCAGAATGCTATGGGTTCAAGTTCCTCTGACCCTGCAGTACAGGAATGTGGTATTATTGGAGGTGCCATCTTTCAGATTTGATTTGGTTCATTGTAGTCACGTGTACTTAAGTACAGTGAAAAGCTTTGTTTGTGAGCAGTCCAGGCAGGTCACAGGTGCTCAGCCAGAGTGAGGCACACAAGTGAGACTGGACAGGAGGTGCACAAAGCAGGATCAAGATTAACAAGTGCACCATTACTTGAAGTTAGAGTCCATTCATCAGTCTAATAATGGCCAGCAAGAAGCTGTTCCTGAACCTGTTGGTGTGTGTGTGTTCAGGCTTGTGTATCTCCTGCCTGATGGAAGAGATTGTAGGTGATCATTACTGGAGTGGGAGGGGTCTTTGGCCACCTTTCTCCAGCAGTGAGCTGTGTAAATGGAGTCATGGATGAGAGGTTGGTTTCCATGATGGTCTGGACTGTGCACACCACCTTCTGTCATTTCTTACAGTTCTGAGCAGTTGCCATACCAGGCTGTTATACGCCCAGACAGTATGCTCTCAATGGGACATCTATAGATGTTGGTGAAGGTCCTTTATGGACATGTTGAATTTCCTGAGCTGCCTGAGGAAGGAGAGGCATTGTTGTGCCTTGTTGACCATCACTCCAAGGAACTTGACATTCTCCACTCTCTCAACCTCCGCTCCATTGCTGTAGATGGGAATGTGTTCTTCTCCTTTCTTTCTAAAGTCAATGATCAGTTCTGTAGTTTTGCTGATATTGAGGGAGAGAGATTGTTCTCATTGCACCAGGTCACAAGCCCTATATCTCCTTTCAGTATTTCGCGTCATCATTGTTTGTCTGTCCCACCGTGGTGAGGTCATCAGCAAATGTGTAGATGGTGTTCATTTGGAATTTGACTACACAGTCGTGGACAGTGAAGGAGGCTATCTCAAGAGAAATACTTGGACTTTGATCAGATGGGCCAATGAGGGAAGGCATGGTAGATGGAGTTGGAGATAAATGTGAGTTGTTGCATTTTGGTAAAGCAAACTAGTGCAGGACTTATACTTGTAGGGGCCTGGGGAATGTTGCCAAACAAAGAGATCTAAGGGTGAACATTGATAGTTCCTTGAAAGTGGAGTCACAGGTAGATAGGATAGTGACGGAGGTGTTTGGTACACTTGCCTTCATTGATCAGACCACGGAGTATAGGAGCTGGGGTGTCATGTTGCGGCTGTACAGGATTTGGTGAGGGTACTTGTTTTTAATTTATTTGTGGGACATGGGTGTCACTGGCTGGGCCCAGCATTTGTTGCCTGTCCATAGCTGCCCCTTGAGAAGGTGGGGGATGAGCTGCCTTCTTGAACAGCTGCAGTCCATGTGCTGTGGGTTGACCCACAATGCCCTTAGGAAGGGAATTCCAGGATTTTGACCTAGCGACAGTGAAGGAACAGAAGGAACTTTTAAAATACTGCATAGAATTCTGGTCCTCTTCTATAGGAAAGATGTTTTTAAAATTGAGGGTGAGGAAAGGATTTACAAGGATGTTGTCAGGGTTGGAGGGTTTGAGTTACAGAGAGAGGCTGAATAGGCTGGGGCTGTTTTCCCTTGAGTGTCGGAGGCAGAGGGGTGAGGTTTAGAAAATCATGAGGGCCATGGATAGGGTAATGGACAATGACTTTTCCCTGCGGTGGGGGAGTCTGGATCTAAAGGGGATAAGTTTAAGGTGAGAGGGGAAAGATTTGAAAAGGACCCGATGGGTAACTTTTTCACACAGATGGTGATGTGTGTATGGAATGAGCTGCCAGCGGAAGTGGTGGAGGCTGGTACAATTACAGCAACATTTAGAAAGCATATAGATTGGTATATGAATAGGAAGGGTTTGGAGGGATATGGGACTAGGTCAGATTGGGGTGTCTGGTTGGCATGGCTGGGTTGGACCAAAGGGTCTGTTTCTGTGCTATATGATACTATGACTATGAGACTTTAAATTTGAGGTGACCTCTGACCTCTGAGGGGTCTGCCACCCATTAATCTCACCCCCATGGTGCTCTTTTTTTCCTCCCCACCACTGGAAAAAGTTCCAAATTCTTTTATGGGCTTTACAATTCACCCCTTGACAGGGGTGTTTGAATCTTCTGCCTTAGTTTGGGTAGGTTTGGATTCCCATGGGGGCAGCGTGAGGTGATCACCCTCAGAATGAGTAACCTAGAAAGGGAAACATCTGAAAGACAGTCCTTGAAGATCTCCAATGATGGGGTAGTGACTGTTCCCTTTACCAGCTTGTTCCACTGTGCCATTGCCTGTGGAATGGATAGTGGGCTGGTTATTGTGGTATCTAGGCTGGAAAGGGTCTGAGAGGGTTAATGTGGAGGAGTTCCATAAACACCGCCCACAATGAAGATTTCATTGAAGATCTCAAAGACATGAGACCCAACATTGTGTCGTAAAGTCATAGTCATACAGTTCAAAAATAGACCCAAACATAATCCCAAACTAAACTGGACCCACCTGCCTGCTGCTGGCCACGAGCTTCTCTTAGTCTCTGTTGCAATGTCTATCATGTCAGGGAGAGCTATCTAATATGCAATAACCACATCCTGTTAACTACAACACTCTTCTAGTTCAACCAGGAGATGGTTTTCCTTGCCCCCTACAGAGGCAGGTGATAATCCCCTTCACCCTGAGCAGCTGGCATGGCCACACAGCAGCTACACTCTCTCAGAAATACATGGTCATGGTGCTTTGAGTGGACGGTTACCTTGTGATTTTGAAGGAAGGCAGTAGGTCCCTGTTTGTGCCTGTTCCCAAAAGTCTATTATATATTATAACAAACCTTTTTCTCCTTCCTTCAATGCTGAGAGTCCCATTCCAAATCTTTGTCCAGGACTAAGGAAATGGAAGAGGCTGGTACCATTACAGCATTTAAAAGACATCTGGATGGGTATACACACAAGAATGGCTTAGGGGGCTATGGGTCAAATGCTGGCAAATGGGACCAGATTGGGTTGGGATATGTGTCTGTATGGACAGGCTGGTCCGAAGGGTCTGTTTTCTTGCTGTACATCTCTATAACTCTAGGACTCCGATGCTGGTGAATTTCCCATCCTGCTCTGTGCAGGACATCTTTGGATTGTCAGATTTGCTCTAGACTCCTCCTCCAGAGGGAGCAATTCCTCTCAATCCAACCAGGAAAACCCTGGAAAACACACAAATGTTACACGCTGACCCAACTCGTGTTTAGTTGTATCAGAGTGCAACCATGTTAATCTGAGTGGTTGCTAATATGCAATAAAGTTGCTGCACCCCCCCACTCTCACTGGCAGGAGTGACTGGTGGTGGTTTATCCTGAGGGTCAGACGAGGGGAGGGGTTGAGTAGGAGTTCACAGTAACCTAAGCTGGAACAGGAATCACATACCGATGATATCACTCTGCAGTACAAACTGCTGTCCAGCCAACTAAGCTAACCACTAACTCAACCTGTTAAACTCTGGGCGATACAAACCAAAGGTTGTAGCAATCCTCTTGCTCTGATCTATAACAATTCTGAGTTGTTCTATGTTAAAATAGGAAACCATTTCATCATATGGAATGGAGGTGCTGGTGTTAGACTGGGGTGGACAAAGGTAAAAATCACACAACACCAGGTAATAGTCCAACAGGTTTATTTGGAAGCACTAGCTTTCAGAGCGCTGCTCCTTCATCAGGTAGCTATGGAGCAGGATCATAGGACCCAGAATTTATAACAAAAGACCTCAATGTCATGTAGCTGAAATGATATATTGAACAAACCTATATTGCTGTTAAGTCTTTCATCTTTTAGAATGGATTGCAGGTTTCAGTTCATTAGTATGTAAATTGTAATTTTTATTTTGTTCAAACAGCACACAATCTGTAGGCAGTCAATCTGTCTAACATTCTATAAATTCCTACTTTGGAAGTAGAACCAGTCTGGCTTAAGGTTGGGATACAGACTGACTCGAGCCTCACACCTTTAATGCATTGTCTGAGCTGAGATGTCTCCTTTCTTTATAAAACCTTCAGTTATCTCAAGAATATGACTTGAAAGAAGTTCTGGGATTTACATATTAATGAACTGAAATCTGCAACTCATTCTAAAAGATGAAAGACTTAACAGCAATCTAGGTTTAGACCATAAGACCTAGGAGTGGAAGTAAGGCCATTCGGCCCATCGAGTCCACTCCGCCATTTAATCATGGCTGATGGGCATTTCAACTCCACTTACCCACATTCTCCCCGTAGCTCTTAATTCCTTGTGACATCAAGAATTTATCAATTTCTGCCTTGAAGACATTTAGCGTCCCGGCCTCCACTGCACTCTGCGGCATTGAATTCCACAGGCCCACCACTCTCTGGCTGAAGAAATGTCTCCGCATTTCTGTTCTGAAATGACCCCCTCTAATTCTAAGGCTGTGTCCACAGGTCCTAGTCTCCTCGCCTAATGGAAACAATTTCCTAGCGTCCACCCTCTCCAAGCCATGTATTATCTTGTAAGTTTCTATTAGATCTCCCCTTAATCTTCTAAACTCCAATGAATACAATCCCAGGATCCTCAGCCGTTCCTCATATGTTAGACCTACCATTCCAGGGATGATTTGTTCAATATATCGTTTCAACTGCATGACATTGAGATCTTTTGCTATAAGTTGTGTCCTATGATCCTGCTCCATAGCTACCTGAAGAAGGAGCAGCGCTCTGAAAGCTAGTGCTTCCAAATAAACCTGTTGGACTGTAACCTGGTGTTGTGTGATTTTTAACTTTAATTGAAAGGTAGCTAACCACTGCCACCTACTGACCAGATGGTGTTCACACATATTTTCTAAGTTGAAAGGAACAAATGATGATTCCACTGCTGGAGATCATGGCTTGTCAATACACAAGGTAGCATTCAATATCAATATTGTGTAATAGAGGCACGTACTTAACTTTGAACTTTGTCTTTTGGTTGATTCTTTCACCAGTTTCTGTCACTGATTTCCAAGAATACAAAACACAAATCTGAAGTTGTAAGGAATCCAAATTTAAAATCTGGCAGGCACAGTTTCTGAAAAGAGAGATATTAATGCCACAAACCCATTTATACTACACCATTGCCTTCATTAGCTTTTTCATTAATGAAGTACAAATTACATTTGAAAAGTTTTTCTGAAAATACTACGGTTTCATTCCTTGATAATTAAATATAACCAGCTTTTCTCTCTCACACACCACAGACACACATGTACACACACAGGTCCAAACACACATAGATATACACTCACATGTATACTTATGTAAAGTCTTTATAGGATCTTTATTTTAACAATTTACTTTAGCCTATCCAAAATTATTAAGATTTAATGAAAGGAATAAACTGTAACTCCCTTCTCTCCCTCCACCACTGATGCTCAGTACCAGTAGTGTGGAATGTCTACAAGATGTACTGCAGAAATCCACCAAAGACCCTCAGACAGCACCTTCCAAACACTTCCATCTTGAAAGACAAGGACAGCAGATGCATGGGAACACAACTCTTTGCAAGTTCCCCTTTAAGCAACTCACCATCCTGACTTGGAAATATATCGCTGTTCCTTCAGAGTCTCTGGGTCAAAATCCTGGAATTCCCTTCCTAAGGGACAGTGTGGGTTTACCTATCTGCAGTGGTTCAAGAAGGCAGCTCACCCCCACCTCCTCAACTAAGTATGGGCAATAAATGCCCAGTCAGTGACACTCAACCCATGAGTGAATAAAAGGAGGTGTGTGAAAACAAAATCATGAAGTTTTGACCTTAACAGATTTCATATTTCTAGGCTTCAGTCTAATTGCCATCCTTTTCATTCAGTTCAGATTTTAACTCCTTGGCAAAACCCTCCAGGTGTTTCTCAGTGATTTCCGGAACATCAGCTCAGTGTTCATGTTTTTGTAATTCCTTAGCAGTGTACTTCCACATGCTAAGTGTTTCAATCACACGTACATTCAAAACTATTGATGTTTAATGCAGCAGATCTTTTTAAATTCCCCTTGCAGATACATATATATGTATATACAGACACAAACATTCATAAAATTATACAGAAACACTTAAACATTTACTTACAAGGACGGATACACAGACACGGGTACACAAACAGGCAGGGGCATATATTGAACCTGTTGGTAGTAGCAATCAGATAAGCAATAATTCACGAAGGTATTCGGACACATTCACATCTACACGCAAACACATAGGACAGAACTTTCCCTTCTCTAATGTGGTGACACCAATAGTGAGTGTGGTGACATGATTGGAAAGAGAATGAAAATTCTTGATATAGAGAGAAAAAAAAATTCCTGATTTCCACTTAGCCTGAAATAGCAACTTCCCAATCTCAGTCATGACAGGCAACTACCTCATTCTCATGTCACTAAAGCCCCAAACAAGAGAGAGAAATAGATTTTGGGAAGATGCTTCCATTGGTAGGAGAGACTAGGACCTGAGGGCACAGCCTTAGAGTAAAGAGAAGACCCTTTAGAATGGAGATAAGGAGAAACTGCTTCAGCCAAAGAGTGGGGAATCTATGGAAATCACTGCTACACAAGGCTATGGAGACCAGGTCATTGAGTATATTTATGACTGAGTTAGATAGGTTTTTGAGGATCAAGGAAATCAAGTGTTACAGGGAGAAAGCATGAGAATGGCGTTGAGAAACTTATCAGCCAGGATTGAATGGCGGAGCAGACTCGATGGGCTGAATGGCCTAATTTCTGCTCCTATGTCTTATGGTCTATTTTCTCTTCACAGGGGCTGCTAGTCCTGCAATTTCGGTTTGTGTTTTAGTTCAGTCTAGCTGGGACAGCAGCGTGGGAGCTAGACTAGACTCTGCTGGAGTAAGGCGAAGGGAGTGAGTGAGTCCGATAGAAATAGATACAAGAGCAGTTAGTGTTGGTGCAGGGGCAGGGATAATGAGGAGGTGGCTCCAGTGGCTGAGTGGCAAACACAGAAGGCAGGAGGGGTCAGCAGTGGGTGGTCAGTGAGTGGCCATGATGGACAGAGGTCTGAGGATAGTACTGAGAGGCACGTGCAGGGGGAGCACTTAGACAAAGGGATGGAAACATTCATGACCAGGGGACAAAGGTTTAAGGTAAAAGGGGGGGCATTTAAAGGAGATATGAGAGGCAGGGCTTTTATACACAGAGAGTGGTAATTGCTTGGAATGTGGTGGATGTGGATACAATAGCAACATTTAAGAAATACCTTGGCAGATACATGAACAGGCAGGAACAGAGGGATATGGACTGCGTGGAGGCCAAAGGGTTTTAGTTTAGAAATAAATCATGTGTCAGTGCTGTCCAAAGGGCCTGGTCCTGGGCTGCACCTCTTTAGATTAGATTAGTTTACATTACACCGTGGAAACAGGCCCTTCGGCCCAACAAGTCCACACCGACCCGCCGAAGCATAACCCACCCATGCCCCTACATTTACCCCTTACCTAACACTACAGGCAATTTAGCACGGCCAATTCACCTGACCTGCACATCTTTGGACTGTGGGAGGAAACCGGAGCACCCGGAGGAAACCCACACAGACACAGGGAGAATGTGCCTTTGGTCTGAATGTGTGAGGCAACAGAGTGAAGATAGCTGCTCTTCTCCCTCCACTGCTGCCATCCCTTTGGGTCTCACACCAACCCAGCATTTAGGCTCCTCCCACACCAACCCTGTGCCCAGGCCCCTGACACACTCTCCTTAGGTGCTGGAGAAACACATAAGGTCTCGCAGTATCAGCGAAGAGAGAAAGCAGATTAATGTTTCGGATCCAGTTATTTGAGATTTGAGACGTTTTGGAGCTCAGGTTGAGGTTTGGGATGTAGGTTTGCTCACTGAGCTGGAAGGTTCATTTTCAGACGTTTCGTCACCTTATTAGGTAACATCTTTAGTGGTCCTCCAGACAAAGCACTGCAGATGATTCCTGCTTTCTATTTATATGTTTGGGTTTCTTTGGGTTGGTGATGTCGTTTCCTGTGGTGATGTCATTTCTTGTTCTTTTTTCTCAGGGGGTGGTAGATGGGGTCTAACTCGATGTATTTATTGATAGAGTTCTGGTTGGAATACCATGCTTCTAGGAATTCTTGTGCGTGTCTTTGTTTGGCTTGTCCTAGGATGGATGTGTTGTCCCAGTCAAAGTGGTGTCCTTCCTCATCTGTATGTAAGGATACTAGAGAGAGAGGGTTCATGTCTTTTTGTGGCTAGTTGATGTTTATGTATCCTGGTGACTAGTTTTCTGCCTGTTTGTCCAATGTAGTGTTTGTTACAGTTCTTGCACGGTATTTTGTAAATGATGTTTCAGGCCTTTGCTCCAGGAGGCTGCGGAGAGCCCTGAGACTATCCTGGAGGGGGATGGACATGGAAAAGGGATTGAACCTCCATGGGGAAGGGGAGGTGGCTGGACCCTTCAACCTGGAAATTCCAAAACTGGAGTAAAGTGTCAGAGGGATCATGGATGTGGTCAGGGACTGGGTCAGGGGAGAAAAGACTGAGTCAAGGTAGGAAGAGAGGAGTTCTGTGGGGCAGGAGCAGGCAGAAACAATGGGTCTGTCCGGGCAGACCTGTTTGTGGAGTTTGGGAAGGAGGTAGAAGTGACCTGTGTGGGGTTGGGGGCCTATCAACTTGAAGGCAGTGGAGGAAATGAGGTCATGGATGAAATGAGGTCGCTGCCCATAGTTGATACAATAGCCTGATGTGCTATGGTGGGGTCAATGCCCAGGGGGAGATAGGAGGAGCTTCTGCCAGACTAGAACAGCACCACCCTTATCGGCAAGTGGCCAGCTGGTAAACAAGGAACCACCCTCTGCTCCACCACAACATCCGCCAGCAACAGCAGCAGGTCACTGTCTGATCATCACAGAGTGAGGGGCCATCTCTGGCTTACAGTGTTTGACAGTTGCTGAAAAATGTGTTGCTGGAAAAGCGCAGCAGGTCGGGCAGCATCCAAGGAGCAGGGGAATCGACGGTTCGGGCATAAGCTCTTCTTCAGGAACACCTTCCTCATTCCTGAAGAAGAGCTTATGCCCGAAACGTCGATTCTCCTGCTCCTTGGATGCTGCCTGACCTGCTGCGCTTTTCCAGCAACACATTTTTCAGCTCTGATCTCCAGCATCTGTAGTCCTCACTTTCTCCCAGTGTTTGACAGTTGTGTGTTTCTGCGTGTATGTACATGTCTATATACATGTGTGTACGTGTCAGGATGTGTGTTTCTGTGTGTGCATACGTGTGTCTGCATATGTGTGTACATGTGTATATACATGTGTGTATACGTGTGTACGTATGTGTTTCTGCATGTGTGTACATGTGTATATACATGTGTGTGTACGTGTGTATATACGTGTGTGTGTACGTGTGTGTCTACGTGTCTGTATTCGTGTGTGTGTTTGTCTGAGTTTGTGTGTGTGCACCTATGAGTATGTGTATGTCTGCATGTCTGTGCGCGTGTGCCTGTCCGGGTATGTGCGTGAGTGAGTGTGTGTGTGCTTAAGAGAGAGAATGTCTGTCTATGTGTGTGTGTGTGTGAGTGTGTCTGTGTGTGAGAGAGAGAGTGTGTCTGTGTGTGTGTGTGTGTGTGTGTTAGAGACAGAGTGTGTGTGTTTCAGCATTACATTTTCATTATTGCAGCTAGAACCAATAATGTGTGCTGTCTTTTTGTGTAACATGATCCCCTTTTCAATTTCTGCCTCTTACCTTCTCCACTAGTTCTGTCTTTCAAACCTGTTCTGTTTCTCCTTCTTGTAAACTTCAACGGACACAAACTCAGGGACTTTCAGGCCTCACTTCAGAGGGCAATTAAGAGTTAGCCACAAAAACAAACCAAAGAACTGCAGTTGCTGGAAATCGGAAACAAAAACAGAAATTGCCAGGAAAACTCAGCAGGTCTGGTAGCATCTGTGAAGACAAAACAAGAGATAATGTTTCAGGTTTGGTGATAAGGATGTTGCCAGGGTTGGAGGGTTTGAGCTACAGGGAGAGGCTGAATAGGCTGGGATTGTTTTCCCTCGTTTATAAAATCATGAGGGGCATGGATTGGATAAATAGACAAGGTTTTTTTCCCCAGGGTAGGGGAATCCAGAACTAGAGGGCATAGGTTTAGGTGTAGAGGGGAAAGATATAAAAGGGGCCTAAGGGGCAACGTTTTATTGAAGAGAATGGTGTGTGTATGGAATGAGCTGCCAGAGGAAGTGGTGGAGGCTGGTACAATTGCAACATTTAAAATGCATCTGGATGGGTATATGAATAGGAAGGGTTTGGAGGGATATGGGCCAAGTGCTGGCAAATGGGACTCGATTTCTTTTAGATATCTGGTCGGCATGGGCGAATTGGGCCAAAGGGTCTGTTTTTGTGCTGTTCATCTCAATGACTCTCTGACCCTTCTTCAGAATCAGCTAAATCGGAGCAAATTTCTGCAGATGCTGGAATCTGTACTGAAAACGACACATGCTGGAGATCACAGTGCGTTAGACAACTTCCCTAAAGGACACTGGTAAACCAGAGTGGGGTTTTTTTACTCACTTTTGCTGGTAACAATTTAGGACAAAATCAGATTTTATTTCAAGTGAATTCAAAACCCTGACCTGCTGTGGTGGCTATGACCTCCCATTTCCTGGCCAATGCTGAGATTCAGGCTGTTCCCTCACCACAGACTGTGCTGTGAATGAAGAGTCAATGCAAAGCAGAGACTGCAGCAACTCAAAAGGAACAGGAGTTGACCTTAACGCCTTGGGCCATGGACACTGCAGCCACGTTTTGAAGAAGATTTTTAACACCTTTCACAATCGCAAGATGCTCCTCTGAAAGGGAACATTATTAACACCTTTATCCTTCAAAGACCAAATGAGTCTTCAGCTTCTTTAACTATATGGCATGGTGGCTCAGTAGTTAACACTGCTGCCTCTCAGCACCAGGGTCCTGGGTTTGATTCCTGCCTGTCTGTGTGGAGTTTGCACATTCTCCCTGTGTCTGTGTGGGCTTTCTCCGAGTGCTCCATTTTTCTCCCACAATCCAAAGATGTGCAGTTCAGGTGAATTAGCCATGCTAAATTGCCCACAGTGTTAGGTGCATTAGTCAGGTGTAAATACAGGGCAAGGGAATGGGTTTGGATGGATTTTTCTTCGGAGGGGTAGTGTGGACTTGTTGGGCCAAAGGGCCTGTTTCCATACTGTAGAGAATCTAATCTAAACATTTAGGTGTGCGCATGGGAGGAGTGCCCCTCAAAGACAATGTCCATCTCACTACAAAATAATAGTTTGATAACTTATTACAGCTAAAAAGATGTTCAATAAAAAGGTTACACATTTACGCACTTATATCTCTATCCAACAGTGTTTGTCCTATGTTACATTCCGCACTGACGTGCTTGACTATATTACCCATTCATTTCTAAATGTGTACACACAATTGCAATACCCAACCAAATCATTCCATGTTCATACCTGCTGACTGTAATATGCACTTTGTGGTTATCGAAACTTTAATCCCTTCCACCCTTGGTGCTTCACAATCAATGTGGTACTTTTGATTTGGAGTGTAGTCACCATTGGAGGGAACTCTGCAGCCAATCTTAGCCCATTCAGAAGCCTTTTAAATGTTGTGTACCAGCCTGCACCACTTCCTGTAGCAACTTATTTCATGCACAAACCACCCTCTGCATGAAATCTTTTCCCCTTGGGTTGCTTTTAAGTCTTTCCTTTCTCACCTTAAACCTATGCCTCTCTAGTTTTGGACTCCCCCGCCCTGGGTTAAAGACATTGGCTATCCACCTTATCCACCCGGTCCATGCCCCTCATGACTTTATAAACCTTCCTACATTAGAGCAGTGAGTCCACTTGTAAATGATACTCAGCTGATTGAAAACTCATGTGGGACATCCTGAGAGTGTGAAAGATGCTGCAGAGATGAAAGTTCCTTTCTCTCAATTGATGGGCGGCACGGTGACTCAGTGGTTAGCACTGCTGCTAGCAGCATCAGGGACCCGGGTTTGATCCCAGCCTCGGGCGACTGTCTGTGTGGAGTTTGCATATTCCCCCATGTCTGCTTGAGTTTCCTCCCACAGTCTAAAGATGTGCAGGTCAGGGTGAATTGGCCATGGGGAATGTAAAGTCATAGAGTAAGGGGACTGGATCTGGGTGGGATACACTGAGGAGGGTCGGTGTGGACTTGTTGGGCCAAATGGCCTGTTTCCACACTGTAGGGATTTTATGAAATTCTCTCTCAGTCGCTGGCTCTCTCTTTCTGTTTCTCTTTTTCACTTGCTTTTATTCTGTCATGGGATGTGTGTGTCACTGGCTGGGCCCAGCCTTTATTGCCCGTCCCTAGTTGCCCCTTGAGAAGGTGGGGATGAGCTGCCTTCTTGAACCGCTGCAGTCCATGTGCTGTAGGTAGACCCACAATGTCCTTAGGGAGGGAATTCCAGGATCTTGACCCAGGGACAATGAAGGAATAGTTATATTTCCAAGTCAGGATGGTGCTAGTCTTGGAGGAGAACCTGTAGGGGGTGGTGTTCCCATGTATCTGCTGCCCTTACCCTTCTGGATGGAAGTGTTTTTGGGTTTGGAAGGCACTGCCTGTGGATCTTTGGTGAATTTCTGCAGTACATCTTGTAGATGGTACACACTGCTGCTACTGAGTGTTGGGGGAGGGGGGGATGGAGGGGATGGCTGTTTATGGAGAATAATGGATAAGAAAGCAAAGAAGGAGATATAGGGATGGGGGGGTCACAGTAATGGGTTTAAAGGAACATCATCGCAGAGGGAGGCCGTGAGGTGGAGAGTTCAGGAGGAAAGTGAGAGGTTTACTCCCATGACAGCAGATGATCTGGCCACCAGCGGTGAAGTGAGGCAGCTGGATTCACTTTCAGCACGGTATTGATGGCTATCGGGGATAGACAGAAACCTGGAATTCCAAACACGAGCAGGTCAGCTCAGAGGAGCTGAATGTTCTACTCTACTCCAATTTTGGATGTTCACATAAGTATATGTGTTTGTGAATGTCTTTGTGAATGTGTGTACTTCAGTATGAGCGTGTCACAGTGTGTGTATGCACAAGTGTGTGTGTGCGACAGAGAGAGAGAGGTGGGGTATGTGTCTGTGCATGTATGTATGAGAGTACATATGTGTGTGCATGTGTGTATGTGTGTGTACGTGTGTGTGTGTGTGTGTGAGGTGGGGTGTGTGCATGTACGTTGGAGTGTGTGAGTGTGGGTGTGTGCGCGCGTGCGTGTGTGAGTGATGCGAGGTGTATGCGCGTGTGTGTGCATGTGTGTGTGCATATGTGTGTGATTATATATACGTGTGTGTGTCAATGTGGCTGTGAGTGTATGAGTGTGCGTGTGTGTGAGAGAGAATATAGGTGAGAGAAAGTGTGCATGCATATGTGTGTGTGTGTTTCTGTGTGTCTGTGTGTCCCTGTGTGTGTGTGTGTGTGTGTGTGTGTGGGGGGCTGTGTGTCCCTCCGTGTGTGTGTGTGTGTGGCTGTGTCCCCCTGCATTTGAGTGTGTGTGTGTGTGTGTCCCTGCGTGTGAGTGTGAGTGTTCTGTGATTTCCACACTCACCTAACACTGAGCTTGTCTCTTTCTCCCACATGAACTCCAGCAGCTCCTCATCCAGAAATTCCACCATCACTCCCAAGCCCTCCATAACTGGCTTCTGGGGATTGTTAAACTGAAATTAACTCTGTCTTGAGTGATTCCAATGGGAAATCTAGCAGACATTTTGCATAGAGAGGAAAGCAAATTTGATCATGGTTTAAAAACAGACACGTTATGCTTTCAGTACTCAGACATGGCTCTGTCTTTAAGACAGAAACAGAAAGCTTACATCTGGGGCGGTATGTTTGCTCAGTGTTTAGTACTGCTGCCTCACAGCATCAGGAACCCCGGTTCAATTCCAGCCACGGACGATTATCTGTATGGAGATTGCACGTTCTCCCCATGTCTGCACGGGTTTCCTCCCACAATCCAAAGATGTGCAGGTTAGGGTGAATTGTCCATAGCGTTCAGGGGTGTGTAGGTTAGGTGCATTAATCAGGGGTAATGGTGAGTAATAGGGTAGGGGAATGAGTCTGGGTAGGTTGGTGTGGACTAGTTGGGCCAAATGGCCTCCTTCCACACTGTAGGGACTCTATGAAAATTAGATAGGACACAGCTACACACACTCCCACTTACTGTTATAAAACACACTAGATCCTCAGACAAACAAAAACATAATCTGCATTTATGTAGCACCTCTCAAACCTCAGGACCTTTTACAAACAATGAAGTAGCTTTATACAAATTCACCTGCACCTCCACACACATCATTTACTGTATCCACTGCACCTGATGTGGTCTCCTCTACATTGGGGAGACAGGCCGCCTACTTGCGGAACATTTCAGGGAACACCTCTGGGACACCCGCACCAACCAACCCAATTGCCCCATGGCTGAACACTTTAACTCCCCCTCCCACTCCGCCAAGGACATGCAGGCCCTTGGCCTCCTCCATCGCCAGACCCTGGCCACACGAAGCCTGGAGGAAGAGCGCCTCATCTTCCGCCTAGGAACCCTCCAACCACACGGGATGAATGCAGATTTCTCCAGCTTCCTCATTTCCCCTCCCCCCACCTTATCTCAATCCCAACCTCCGGATTCAGCACTGCCCTCTTGACCTGCAATCTTCTTCCCGACCTCTCCGCCCCCAACCCCTCTCCAGCCTATCACCCTCACCCTCACCTCCTTCCACCTATCGTACTCCCAGCGCCCCTCCCCCAAATTCCCTCCCCCCTACCTTTTATCTCAGCCCGCTTGGCACACCAGCCTCATTCCTGAAGAAGGGCTTATACCCGAAATGTCGATTCTCCTACTCCTCGGATTCTGCCTGGCCTGGGTATATGAATAGGAAGGGTTTGGAGGGATATGGGCCGGGTGCTGGCAGGTGGGAATAGATTGGGTTGGGATATCTGGTCAGCAGGGATGGGTTGGACCGAAGCGTCTGTTTCCATGCTGTACTCTTTGACTCTAAGTTATACCAAAGGATGGGTGGGGTACTTACTTTTTTTTCAAAATCGTTTTGTTCACCTTGTTGTTTGATGGTGTATTTTCTTTCTTTTCTGCTTGTATTTGCGATGTGGCTCTCGCTGAAAGGAGGGTAATTGGTTGGGATGGCTAGATGCCTACCGTGGGCACTTTATGCCCAGTTCAGGTATTTAAATGCCCCGGCTGCAGTATTAGCAGCGGGATGGGAAGTTGGGTTTTGGAATGTGTAGATGCCCCCTTTGGGCAGGGGATGAGTTCCCTTATTCAGTGCCATTGGTGCTTTATTTGTTGGTTTGCTTTTTGGTTTTTGTTGTATATAATCGTTGATAGCTTTGTAGGTTTGTTAACAGTAGTGGTTTTAGTTTATGTAGTTTTTATGTTCAATGGATCTTGCGACACTAAGGTTTAGTGATTTGTAATCTGAGTTCCTCCTCTCTGGAATCTGAATGTTACTCCAGAAGCTTATGGCTAATGACTTGATTAAATGGTGTACCTGGAACATCAAGGGGAGTCACTCACTGATTAAGAGGACAAAAGTACTCTCGAGTCTTAGAAAGGGAAAAGTGGATATTGCTTTGTTACAGGAGACACACTTGGATGATAGGGAGCATTTGAAACTACAGCAGAATGGCTTTGATTGGGTTTACTTTTCATCTTTTAATACCAGAAATATTTGAGTGGTGATATTGGTTAGGAGGAATCTCCCATGTAAGTAACTAGAGTGTGTTAAAGACATACATGGGAGGTTTGTAATCCTTAAAGCCCTGATAAACGGGGAAGAATATGGTGTTTTAAATGTTTATTGTCCTGGGGCCATCCCCTCAAATTTCTAGTAGATGCACTGTTTAAATTGATCAGTCTTGAGTCCCGGCACATCATTATTGGGGGAGACTTTAACTGTCTCATGGATCCCACAGTAGACAGGTTGCCCAAAGGCTCCCCCGATACCCACTGTACAAACTAAACAATTAGTGGATCTGTGTGTGGAGTTAGGGTTGATGGACGTCTGGAGGCATCTCCACTCTACAAGCAGGGATTTTACGTTTCTTTCCAATCCACACACATATGTCACACCAGGATTGATTCTTTCCTGACCCCTGTGGCAACCCTGGGCTTGGTGGCAACTTGTACAATTGATTATATTATCATCTCTGATCATGCTCCAGTGTGCCTGTTGGTTAAGATTAAGGATGCTATAGTGGGACCAAGGCACCGGCGAATGGATCCTTTTATCCTTAAGGATAAAAAGTTTGTTTAGTACTTCTCTAGGGAATCTCAGGCGTTCCTACACACTAACTCAGGCTCAATTAGTAGCCCATCTGTCCTTTGGAAAACTGCAAAGCCTACACCAGGGGTTAGTTATTTCATATTCCGACAGCAGGAAGCAGCAGAAGGATGAGCAGCAACGTCTCCTTGAAGCACGATTGAAGGCAGCTGAGAAGGCCCTACTCTGACAGACCCTCATTGGTCAGGCTACAGAGAATTATGGTGCTACAGTCTGCATTGAATTCCGTGCTCACACAGACTGCAAAGAAAGAGCTTACTTTCATAAACCAAAGGTTATATGAGCATGGTGACAGACCGGGCAAGTACCTAGCATATCTTGCCTGGAAAAGGAATGCCCCTCAAGCCATTACATTGATTAGGGAAGGGTCTGGGAACCTAACGTGTGATTCTAAAAAGATTAAAGTGGAATTCCAGAGATTTTACTCCGAATTATACCAATCTGAGGGCGGACCAAAATGGAGTTCTTTTCAAGGATCTGGAGCTCCCAGATGTGACACCTGAAAAAGAATCTTTTCTCAATGCCCCCTTATCAGAGCAAGAGGTTCATGAGGCTATGAAGCAGCTTCAGAGTGGAAAGGTGCCCCGTCCTGATGAACTTCCCAATGAATTCTACAAGGAATTTATAAGCATACTGTCAGGCCCGATGCTCAACATGTTCAATGACTTGTACAGTCATGATCGTCTCCCAACACCTCTTAAGAGAGGCCAATATTTCACTTATTCTTAAAAAAGAGGAGGATTGTGCTTCTTACAGGCTCATTTCACTCTTAAACGTGGACTTTAAAATCCTCTCTAAGACTCTTGCATTAAGGCTGGAAACTGTGTTGCCTTCTATTGTTAAAGAGGACCAGATGGGTTTCATAAAGGGCCACAGATCCTCCAATAATGTTAGGAGGCCGCTTAATGTGATTCAAGTGTGTCAATACAGGGATTGGTGATTCCCCCAGATGCAGAGAAGCCACTTGATCGAGTTGAGTGGCCGTACCTTTTCAATACAGTATAGCAGTTTGGCTTGGGCAAAGTCTTTATTAAGTGAATAAAGGTTCTCCATGGTGGCCCTCTCACTGCGATCATTACCAATAGGGTGCGATCAAGCAATTTTAGTATTTATAGGGGCAGCCGACGGGCTGTCCCCTTTCGCCATTGCTTTTTACAGTGGTGATTGAACCATTGGCAGAGGCCATTCGTTGGGATCCTAATATATTGGCACCAGAAGTGGAGTCAAAATTACATCAGATTTCATTGTACTCAGACAATATCCTTTTTTTTGTCAATCCACGAATTTCAGTGCCTCACCTGATACAATGCCTTTTCGGGATACAAGATTAATTTTGCAAAATCAGAGGCTATGCCGATGGGTGGTCTTATGAAGGAGCTAGGTCTTGAGGGCGAATCTCGATTCCCATTTAAGTGGTTTTATGTATTTGGGCATATTCATCACTCCAGTTCTGGATCGGTTGTTTAAAGCTAATTTTATTCAATTATTTAACAAAATGAAACAAAACCTTCAAAGAGGGGCGTGCTTCCGGTCTCAAGGGTAGGTTGGATAACACTTATTAAGATGAATATTCTCCCCCATTTGTTGTACCCTATATGGATGCTCCCCCTGACTTTCGATAAGCAAACGTCCAGGAGACTGAACGGCTGGTTCAGCTCTTTTATTTGGCCTCGTAAGCGGCCCCTTATTAAATTAACTAAACTGCAATTGCCTCACAGCCTGGGGGGAGTGGATCACCCAGACATTAGAAACTATCCACTAAGCTCACTTTTATGTTTTGTGAGTGATTGGGCTTGTGGGAACCCTCTTTCAATATGGTTAGATATCGAAACCTCCCAGGCAAAGTGTCCCCCTACTAGCTTGCTGTTTTTGGACAAAATGAGAACAGTTAGGGAATATTGCAATAAGCCAATAGTTATCAATACTGTTAAAGCATGGAGGGCAATTTGGCAGAGGGAAGGTAGTATTGGTCAAACAGCTTCTCTTACACCTATACTGGGGATGCCAGATTTTCAACTCGGGAATGATGGATTCAGGATTCAAACATTGGGCAGCTAGGGGTGTGTCTTGCATGGGCGATTTATTTGAGGGAGACACAATGATGTCCTTTGATCAGTTAGCCCGGAAATATGAGCTATCTAGCAAGGACCTCTTTCGTTTTTTTCAAGTTAGGGATTTTATTCAAAAAAAGACGACACTTTTGACTGATCCCTACAAATCTGACATAGAGAGGAGGGTGCTCAATGCTAAGAATACACCTTCTGTCAGCACTTTATATCATCAGTTGGGAGGTGGCCTCTCAGATGAGTTCGGTCAACTCTGCAGGGTGTGGGAGAGAGAGCTAGGTGTTGAAGTCTCCTCAGAGGCATGGGAAGATATTTGGGAAAACACAAGAAAGATATCAATTTGCAACAGGACCCATGCTTTACAGTTGAAGATTCTCCACAGCGTCCACTTGGCCTTGGATTGTTTGTCAAAATTTAAGCCAGGAATATCTTCAACATGCCCTAAGTGTAAAGTTACTACGGGCACACTCATTCATTGTCTCTGGTCCTGGGACAGGCTTCAAACATACTGGAGTGCTGTGGCAGGTGTAATGGAGAGGATTTTGGGTGTAAGGGTGGAGAAGGACCTAATCTCTCTTCTCCTGGGCCTGCCAGTGTATTCCCTGCAGATGTGCATAAAAAAACTTTTCAACACCCTCACTTCCTGCACAAGAAAGAATATCTTGTTAGGTTGGGTATCCAAAAAACCCCTGGGTCTGTCGGGTTGGTGGAAGATTGTTATGGAGCATATTCTCTTTGGATTTTCTCCCGAGAATGGTACACCACAAAACTGAGAATTTCTATAAGACATGGCAGCCCTTTTTGGAATACCTGGACACAGATTTATCTGCCACACTAACAAGGGCTTTTATGTAGCCGTAATGATTGTGTTTTATGAGCCCAATATCCAGAGGGGGGGACTGTAAATGTATGAATAGATGAAAATTTATGCTCTTGCTGTTCGAGTGAGTGTTTTGATTTGCTGTGTTGTATTATTAGTCATTATTTATTTAGTTAAGTAGTTGGTCCATGAGGGCAGTTTTGGTGTTTTACATTTGTTTTTGGTGTTCCTTCTTTGTATTGTTTTAAATTGTATTGTGTTGTGCCTGTTGTAATATCAAAAAATCTATTTTTTAATAAAAATATAAAAAATAAAAAAGCTTACAGCTGTGAAAGCCAATATTCATTATCAGCAGGGGAGTGTCCGAATAAACAAATCATTTCCCTCTTGCACTCTGTATGGATCTGTGTAAAAGGAACTGCAATGACATAGAACACAGAACAGTACAGCAAAGGAACAGGCCTTTTGGCCCATGATGTTGTGCCAAACATGATGCCAAGTTAAACTAATCCCTCCATTTCTTGCCTATTCATGAGCTTATCTAAAAGTCCCTTAAATACCTCATTGTACCTGCCTCCAACCCCACCCCAGGCAGCATGTTCCAGACTCCTACCACTCTCTGTGTATAAAAACTCACATCTCCTTTGAACTTTCCCCCTCTCACCTTAAATGCATGCCCCCTACTTTTAGACATTTCAACTCTGGGGAAAAAAATTCTGACCCTCAATCCTATCTGTGCTTCTCATAATTTTAGAGACTTCTCTCAAGTCTCCCATCAGCCTCCACTGCTCCAGAGAAAACGACTCGAGTTTTTCTAGCCTCTCCTTATAGCTCATATCCTCTAATCCAAGCAGCATCCTGGTAAACCTCCTCTGCGCCCTCTCCAAATCCTCCACATTCTTCCTGAAATGTGGCGACCAGAATTGAACACAATACTCTAAGTGCGGCCTAATCAAAGGCTTATAAAGCTGCAACATGACATCCTGACTCTTGTACTCAATTCCCTGACCAATAAAGGCAAGCGTGCCATATGCCTTCTTTACTAGCCCACCGACTTGTGTGGCCACTTTGAGGGAGCTATAGACTTGAACCCCTAGATGCCTCTGTATGTCAATAAGGAGGACTGCATCCTTCATCCAAGCTGCTGTTGGTGTCCTCTGTCCTGTTTATATCCCAGGGCCAGAGTCAGGCTGAGTTGTGTGTGTCTATGTGTCTGTTGGTATGTCTGTGTGTGTGTGGCTGTCTGTGTCTGTGTATATCTCTGCGTGTGTGTGTAAATGTGTGTGTGTGGGGGGGGGGGGGGGGGGTGTGTGTCTATGTGTCTGTGTGTGTCTCTGCGCATGTGTGTCTGTATGTGTGTGTGTAAGTTGTGTGTGTCTATGTGTCTGTGTATGTCTGTGTGTGTGTGTGTCTGTGTGTGTGTCTGTGTATGTCTGTGTGTGTGTGTAAATGTATGTGTGTGTGGGGGTGTGTGTCTGTGTGCGTCTGTGGGACCGAAGGGCCTGTCTCCTTGCTGTAGGACTCTATGACTCTATGACTTAGAATAAGTGGTGGTAAAGTTGAATGCATGGCTGGAAATCTCTTTCTGAGAGAAGCTAGTAAAAATCCTTTAACTCTATTTCAGTTTTGCTGTGAGTCATTACTGGCCTTAAAGCTGGTAAGTGTTCATAGAATCACACAACCCAGGAGAATGCCATTACTGTGCCTATGCCAGCTCTCTGAAAGATCTACCCAGTTGGTCCTTTCCCCATACCCTTACAATCTTTCTTTTCCTTTATGTGTTGCTCTTATTCCATAAGCTGTAGGAGCAGAAGTAGGCCATTCAGCCCATTGACTCTGTTCCACCATTCAATGAGATCATAGTTGACCTGGTCATCCTCAACTCCACTTCCCTGCCTTTCCCCCATAACCCTTGACTCCCCACTGAGTAAAAGTCTGTCTCAGTCTTGGATATACTTAAAGACCCAGCCATGCCAGCCCTGTGCGGTAAAGAATTCACCAGATTCACTCCCCTCAGAGAGAAGACATTCCTTTACATCTCCGTCTTAACATGTAACACCTTATTCTGAGGTGATGCGCTCTGGCCCTAGACTCTGACACAAGAGGAACCAACCTTTCTGCATCGACCCTGTCAAACCCCTCAGAATCTTGTATGTTTCAATGAGGTCTCCCCTCATCCTTCTAAACTACAGCAAATATAATTGGATTACTATTGAATGCACTTCCACTGACCTTGGCTGGTGCATTGTGGAGCATGATTGGAAATGAGCAAACCTTAGATGCCAATGAGACCATAAGACCATAAGGCATAGGAGCAGAAATTAGACCATTCGGCCCAACGAGTCTGCTCTGCCATTCAATCATGGCTGATAGGTTTTCCAACCCCATTTTCCTGCTTTCTCCTGTATTTGCTGACCCTCTTCGGCATGGTGGCTCAGTGGTTAGCACTGCTGCCTCACAGTGCTAGGGAGCCAAGTTCGAGTCCCACCTCGGGGAACTGACTGTGTGGAGTTTGTACATTCTTCCTGTGTCTGTGTGGGTTTCCTGTGGTTTCCACCCACAGTCCAAAGATGTGCAGGTCAGGTGGATTGGCCATGCTAAATTGCCCATAGTGTTCAGGGGTGTGTAGGCTAGGTGAAAAGTCAGAGAAAAATGTGGGACAATGGGGGTTACTCTTCAGAGGGAGGGTGTGGGCTTGTTGGGTCAAAGGGCCTGTCTCCATACTGTAGGAATAATTAAAAAAAATTCTTTCTCAGCATTTTATTATACAATGAAACAACCGTCAAGCAGGACATGCAATTACTTTGTATAAGTAGCAGAGAAGTATTTTGAAGCCGTGTTCGTTATCAGGAAGGCACCTGCATCTGACCAGGAGCTGAAGGGTCTGATAAACAGATATATCCTGACCTAGTGTCAGAGGCTATGTTTAACAAGCTGCTAATGTTAGTTCACAACCCTCTAATCAGAAGCACACACAGCCCTCAACCAAATCCACTGGAAAACCAATATCCAAGATATATTTAGAAACAAGATCGTTTAAAAAAAAAGGTGACATGCACATGAAAAACACAAGTTCCAGTTTCTCTCCTTATCCCTTGTCTCAGACATTTGTCAAGAATAGGGAAGAGAGGACATTGGGGTTAAATAGCTCCTGGAGAGAAAGAGGGTGTACTGAGGCGGATGGAGACAATATCCAAATGTCAGCATTTCATCTGGGAATAGAATGGAGCCAATGTCTTAGAGAATCACAAAGAGTGAGTCTTCAGGGTCAAAAAAATCATTCCTACAATACAAAATTCTTGCCAAATGCTGGAACATTTGGTCATTTTATTCATATCTACCTGTCCCTTCACATCTGTCTGATCCCCTTTTGCTGAGATCCCATATCTGCCTGTCTCCCACACCTGTTTGATTTCCTCCTCCCACATCAGTCTATTGACGACCCCTGTCTCCCCACCCTTCCACATTTGCCTCTCTTCCACACGTGTGGTATCCCTATATCTGTTGTCTCATCTGTCTGGACCACCACATCTATCTATTCCTTCCACATCCATCTGCCATGCCAGCTGGAGGCTAGAATTGCACAGAGCAGTAAAAACTACTTCCAGATTCCGACTCTGAAATCATGCCTTTCTAAAAACACTCACAGTGAGTTAGAGGAGGCCTAGCATTCAGTAACATCAGTGAACTGCAGTCCCCTCATCCCAGATTTGAGGTTGAACAGCAGGATATTGTGTCTGGAAGTGTCTCTAACACGGGAGGGGTTTCTAATTCAGAGACAGGTGTTGGGTATTGGACCCAGGGGCTCTTTGTTAGAGAGAGGCTAGTGACTGCCTAGGTATTGGTAAATTTCTTCTGCACTCTTTCTAGTTTAATAACATCCTTCCTTTAACAAAAACCGAGCACAATACTCCAAGAGTAGGAACACAACTCCAAAGTTGTAGATGTGCAGTGTACAGGGATTTCGGAATAATTATAGCTTCCAAAAAAAATCATATCATGTGTTGCTTTTTCTGACACTCGCCACTTTGAAAACACATCCACTTTGTGGGAGATCAAGGCGAAGAGACTCACTGAGGAACATTTGTACAGAGCCCATTGTGTGTTACACGATGTAGTTTTTTTAATTACAGACAATAATCCTAACCCGAATGGTCACAATCAGGGGGCACAGGCTGAGGATAAAGAATGAAAGAACCACAAGCGACAGCAGGAAATTTAATGTTTTTAACCAGAAACTGCCTGGAAAGATGCTGGGAACAGGTTCAGTAGGAACTTTCAAACAGAACTGGATACTTGCAGGGGAAATGTCTACAGGTCTATAGGGAGAGAGTGAGGGATTGTGTCTAAATAAACAGAGCATTCAAAGGAGCAGCACAGGGACAATGGAGCAAAGCTCCTCCTTCTGCTCTGTGACATTGGATTTCCGATGATACCCTGTCTCCTTGGAGGATCGACATCAGTCTGTGTGGCTGAAATGACCTGCTGCCTCACCGTTCCACTATCTGTCATCTCTGCACCTCTCTATCATCCAGTCTCCATTTTTTGTTTCCTTTATCTCATAATTTTCCTTAATCTCTTTGATAGTGATGAAAGGTTCTCAATTTGAAATGTCAGAACTTTTTCTCTCTCGCTCTCTCTTCAAAGACAATGTTGAAGATATTCCAGCAACTTGTCTTTATTTCAGATTTCCAGTCTTCTGTGTTCACTCACTTACTCTCCTTTTCTGAATCCTAACTGTAACCCTAACCCTGCACTGAACTTTAAATTCGCTCCTAATCTTAATCTTAACTCTCAACTCAACTCTGACCCTAACCCTAACACTAATCTTAACCCTAACTCTATCTCCAACACTAACTCTAACCCTATCCCTAATCCTAACTCTAACACTAATCCTAACCTGAACTCTAATCCTAACCCTAATCCTAATTCTAACACTAATCCTAACCCTAACTCTAACCCCAACCCTAATCCTGACTCTAATACCAATGCTAACCCAAACTCTAACCACAACCCTTAACCTAACCCAAACCCAAACCCAAACTCTTTCACTGTGTTAATCTAACCCTAACCCTAACCCTATCACTGGTGAGCTGTCTATCTCTAACAGACTGACTGTCTGCTGCTGCTCCAATCTGTGCAGATGCCTTGCCGTGTTACTGACTTAAAGTGAATTACACAATGTATAGACAAAAGACAACATTTATTCTGGTTTGTTTAGTACATGACACTTGACTGGGCTAAAACATCTCTCACTCACACACACACAGACACACACACACTTAAAGATATTTACAAGATTTAGAATGTTGGGTTTTTTTCAAGGTAGGATGTGCCCTTCTGAAAAGCAATTTGCAGTATTTTGTTATAAAGAGCACTGAGTTGGTAGAAACCAACACTCTTCAGATGGAGTTCTCGTGGAAAAGGTCGTTGTAATTGTAACTGAAGTGCCAGTGATCGCGAGTGCAGTGTTCATGTTCACTGTGGGGATAATGAGAATTTGAACAGTTTCCCAGTCTCTGCAGCACTTGGGCATCGAACTGGTATGTTAACTTTCTGCGCACTTTCACAATCTCGCCTGTCCGGCTGTAGTTTCTCAGAGCCCGAGCCATTTTCTGGTAGGTCATGGTTTTCCGGTTGCCCTTTCTCCTGCCCCACATCTCCGCCACTTTCTCCTTGTTCTTGGAGACGAACTGGAACACACCACTCTTTCTGTCCACCCACTGAATGCAGTCGGACATCTCGGAATCATGGAGAGACTCACTCAGGAATTCATAAAGACGGAGTCTCCTCCTGCCTGTAATGGAGTCCAGTGTTACCAAGGTCAACAAAGGTCAACGGAATTGTTACAGCACAAAGGGAGGCCATTTTAGTCATCAGCTCTTCAAACGAGCATCATACCCCATGGGAAACTGTGTTGTTGGTATCATGGAATGTAACAGGGTCAGGAAAAGAGGGCAAATACTCCAAATCTATGCTTTAATCAGCACAGGATGTAGCCAGCAAAATACAAGGCAATCGCTGTATCTGCGGAATCGTTTTCTGAGGTTTCAGTTACCCGTAGTTTACCACAGCCCGAACATATTACAGGGAACATTCCAGAACCCGGGACCAGGGGACTGATGGGAAGGTAAATTCCCCATTTAACTGAACAGTTTTGCTACTATCTGCAGTTTTGGGCTTCTACGGTAGGTTTAGGAATGTAACCCCCACCCCACCATGACTAAGGGTTGGGGGACTACTGTAAAAGTAAAATACAGCAAATTTGAAATGGAAACAGAAACAGTGGAGAGAGAAACAGAGTTGACTAATTTGGAACTGATGAGTCATACTGGGCTCTAGCATTTCTCTCTCCACAGACACTCAGCCAGATATGCTGAGTTTCTCCAGCACTTCCTGCCCTTGACACCGGAGTTAATCAGCGCATCCGGATTAAGGTCCGAATGACTGGGGTTAAAACAATTGAGAATTGTTTAATTGTGTCACAGTGTGACAGCAGAACACAATCCACAGAGAAATCTGTCCAAATAATTGAGGGGATGATTAAGACAGGATTGAAAACAACAAATGTAGCATCCATGGAGAGAGAGCGAGCTAACGTTTCAAGTGTAGACGACTCTTCATCAGAGCTGAAGGGAAGTGTAACCCATTGTGATTTCCAGCGGGTTTTTTTTGTTTTCAGTAGAAATTCCAGTTTCTGCAGTAATTTGTCCCTCCACTAGAAGCAAAATGAGTATGTTATGAAGGGGTGGGGGAGGATATGGGAGGTGGAATATGGGTATGTTATGGAGGGGTGGGGGAGGATATGGGAGGTTGATAAAGGGAAGTGAGAGGACTAACCTTTTCCTTGCCTCGGGATAAACAAATCTTGAAAGTGATTGTCTGGAAAATAACTTGGAAACTGGGAGCCATTGTTGTGTGCGAGCTTGTTGCTGTCAAGGTTAAGATCCATCTGCAGATATAAACGATGAAACCTTGTTAAAATCACAGGGTTAGACAAAGCTCACCTCCTTATGAGTCAGGCTGTGACCCTACTTGGTTCATGGATCTTGAAAGGAGAAGTTGAATCTGGAACATGCTTAATATTGAGCACTGCCTTTTGAATATCTCTTCAGAGAGTTTGCAATCTGAACTCCAATAACACAAACAATAAGGAATCTATACATTCGTTCAGTGCTCCCATTGGCTCAACCATTCCAAATCAGGAAAGAAAGCCACCATTCAGTTATACAAGGGGCCAGAAAAGAGCCAACTGTCAGATCGACCTGTGCCCTTTTTATTTCAATGGATGTCACCTGAAGAACTCCAGGGAGACTGAACCCACTCCTCTTTGAGACCAAACTCAAGGGGCTTTTTGGCACATTTTGGCCACAGTGAGAAGGTTAAAGGGCACAGTCTATCACCATTTGATGGGAAATGGGCTCGTCCAACAATAAAGAAGGTGGGCTAGAAACAATTTTGGGTGAAATTCATAAAGATAGCCCCGTACATAAAACCATTGTCACAGTCTGAGAATGGTATTGTCTGAGAATGCAATAGTCTGAGAATGGCATAGTCTGAGATTGGCATAGTCTGAGATTGGCATAATCTGAGAGTGGAATAGTCTGAGAATGGTATTGTCTGAGAATGGCATAGTCTGAGAATGAAGGCTAGAGCATTCAGGAGAGATGTTAGGAAGAACTTCTACACAAAAAGGGCAGGAGAGGTTTGGAACTCTCTTTCACAAATGGTAGTAGATGCTAAATAAGTTAAAATTAAATCTGAGATAGGTAAATTTTGTTGAGAAGAGGTACTAAGGGATATGGGCCTAAGGCAGATAGATGGATTGAGGCCACAGATCAGCCATAATCTCACTGAATGACAGAACAGCTTCAACAGGCTGAATGGCTTACTCCTGTTCCTGTGTTCCAAAATGGGGAAAAGGGGAGGGTTTGGTAAAGCTGCCCTAACTCCATTGTTCTCTCCACAAGTTCTGACTGACCTGATGAGACACTCCAATATGATTGGATTTGTTTAAAATACATGGACAGGGAGCACAGCACTGTCACAGCATTTGCTATAGTTGCAACAATTTGGACTGTCAATTAAGTCATTTTAATTCTAATTACTACTGTTTAGTACTTGGTTTTTGGTCGAGGGTGGGAGGGCTGGATTAAGAATGATGCAGATTTCCCTTTCAGAAACAGCTTTTCACAAATTGAGTAACTCTGTTATCAAAGTATTTCGTGATATTATTGTCCAAAGACCCAGGTAATGTTCTGGAGACCCAGGTTCAAATCCAGGCTACGGCAAATGATGGAATCCGAATTCAATAAAGATCTGGAATTGAAAAATCTAATAGTGACCACTGTTGATTATTGTAAAAACTAACTGGGGCAGAAAACAGCTGCTCAGTAACACTCCAGATTCACAGCGATGTGGTTAACTGGTAACTGCCCTCTGGCCAATAAGGGATTGGTAATAAATATACTGGCCAGTGATGCTCACATCTCAGGAAGAAATTATTAGAAAAATTACAAACTATTTTGTGGAAACCCACAATGCCCAAATTGCTGGCTAAGTTGGCTGGAAGATTGGGTTGTGATGCAGACCGATGCTAACAGTGTGAGTTCAATTCCTGCACTAGCTGAGTTTACCGTGACAGACACCGCGCCACCCCCCACCCCAACACCTCCCCTCCCCAAACCATCTGAGGCATGGTGACCCTCGAGGTAAACCACCATCAGTCATCTTTCTTTAGTGAGAGGGTGAGACTGTGGTGACTTCACCTTTATTGGTTACAAGAGATATTTCGAGTACAGTCAATTCTGCTATAACAGGCTTTTATTCAAAGTGAATAGGCTTTAATACGTTTGAAGGACTTAGACTGTTATCTGTAGAACGTGAACTTTCCTTACCTATTTTGGTTATAACAATTCCTGAGGAAGGGCTTATGCCCGAAAACGTCGATTCTCCTGCTCCTTGGATGCTGCCTGACCTGCTGCGCTTTTCCAGCAACACATTTTTCAGCTCTGATCTCCAGCATCTGCAGTCCTCACTTTCTCCTATAACAATTCCATCCCCATTAGTTTAAGTGGTGCTGTTGTTACATAATTTTCTTATAACACATGATCGCATGGGAATAGAACTATCAGTTTCTCCTTGGAGTGCCATGGGATCATGAACATCCACCTGAACCATTGGATCAGGCAGGCTTTGGGGGTTCATGTTTTTGTGAGGTTCAGATCCTCCATCACAGAAACTCGCCATTCCAGTCAACTCGCATTTACCCCTCACACAAATTTCCTTCCAGCCACTTCCATCTAAACCTAATCATGATGGGTCTCTTTTCCCCATGGCTGCCTTTGGCCTTCCCCCTAAATGCCTTCAAACAGTTTGACTGAACCATTTGTCGTGCTGGGAATTCCTCAGTCTCAGCACTCCCAGGTTCTCGGAGTTTACACTGAATCTCCCCACTGACGTATGTCTATGATTGGTGGTTTTGCTTCCCAGCCCCTTTCAAATCCCTCCAGAAATCTTTAAAACCAGCCCTCCAGCTCCTCTTCTCTCGGGCAAAAGGACTGTTCAATCTTTTCTGAAAGGCCTGCACTCTCAGTTCTGGCATCATTCTTGTAAATCTTAACTGGCATCTCCCAGGGCCTGCCTGTCCGTTTTTGAAAATGATCGAGAGAGAGAAGATGATTTCTGACAATGCAGCACTCTCACCGTCTCACTCTCAGGGTCGGGTGTGACAATGCAGCGATTCCTGGCCTGAACATCGAGCCAAAGAGCCGATTCTGCCAAGGCCAACTCCAGTGACCATGTGTTCGGCTCCCACTCCCCACCCCTGCTCCCATTAAGGTGATATACGAAATAAGTTAAGGTGAGGTCCGTTTCCCCCACTTCCAGCACCACCACCAGCTGTCTACAAAGTCAGAAATGTAAAATCCATCAAACGCGTGAGGGGTTCAAACAGTCCTCAACCTCCATACTCCAACAAGGTGGGTAAGTTGACCAAAAGTACGCAACAGATTTCAGTATACAGCATGGACTATTTATTCCACTGAGTTTGTCCAGCAAGTATCCCTCCCCCTTCCTATACTGAGGGGGTGGTGGAGTGGGGTGGCATCAGGGTTCACTCTGGCTCTCGAACCAAGTCATGGCAAGGGACCCCAGACTCATCCCTCAGATACATCTCTGGGCACTGAGCTGTCTACAAGGATATACGATGTGGAGGTGCCGGTGTTGGACTGGGGTGTACAAAGTTAAAATTCACACAACACCAGGTTATAGTCCAACAGGTTTATTTAGAAGCACTAGCTTTTGGAGCACTGTTCCTTTATCAGGAATCTGTGGAACAGGATAATAAGACACAGAATTTATAGCAAAAGATTACAGTGTCGTGCAACTAAAACGATATATTGAACAAACCTAGATTGCTGTTAAGTCTTTCATCAACTGTTAACTCTGCAATCCATTCGAAATGAAGGAAGACTTAACAGCAATCTAGGTGTGTTCAATATATCATTTCAGTCGCATGACACTGTAATCTTTTGCTATAAATTCTGTGTCATATGATCCTGCTTCACAACCACCTGATGAAGGAGCGTCGCTCTGAAAGCCAGTGCTTCCAAATAAGCCTGCTTGACTATAAACTAGTGTTGCGTGATTTTTAACTTTGTACAAGGATATAGACATCAGACAACATCATTGGTTAGCTACTTTTAGCCACTCTCTAATTCCCAGTTACTCTCTAATCATTAGAAGTTGCTGGAAAAGCTCAGCAGGTCTGGCAGCATCTGTGGAGAGAAATCAGAGTTAACGTTTTGGGTCGAGTGATCCTGAAGGATATTTTTGTCTCTGATTTACAGCATCTGCAGTTCTTTCGCTTTTAACATTATAGTCACTATTCTCTTATTCCTTTACAAAATCAGGAGCAGAATGCACAGAGTTGGACCATTCTACCCATCCTGCCCCTACTGGCCCTTTCCAACAGCTGTCCATTAATCCCAGTCCATTACATTTCCCTCCATTCACTCCGCACTCCCCGACCCCTTCGCTCCCCGTATTCATCCAATTCTCTTTTGAGGTTACTCCTGAATCTTTGCGTTCCAGACCCTGACTCACCGAGTGAAAACAGGACCCAGATTTCCCTTGGGGAGTGTTCATTGGCCCAACAGCCTAACTCCTTAGTTAATCCAATCAATTGTCATCAAACCATGCAGTCGGGCACACACACGTCCCTCAACACTCAGTTTGTGAACTTACAGCATCCTGGAAATGTTGGGACTGTCCATTCAGGGGGCAGTAAGGGCCAGGACCGGTCTCTGGATAGTGCTGGAAGCCGTACATCGAGAATGATGGACCTTAACAAGAAAGGAACACAATTACCCAAAGAGACAGAGACAAACAAACCCACTGATGCTGAGTGAAAGGAGCAGACTGAGATACTTGCTTGGTAGGTACTGGAGTCCAGCGTCCTGTCTGAACTGGGATGAGGGCTGCTGGTGTTGCTGATGGTGGATCACCTCAAACGCATCATTAAACAGGGGGGCGTAGTTATCCTGCATGCAGCAACCCTGAGAGGTGGCGAGAGAAATGTGAAATAATGACAGCTACATGAGAAAGGTTTCGAGTACTTACAACTGCATTTTTAAAAGTTTTAAATAGTGAGAGTGACATTAAAAAGTCTAAACAATTACACTTACATTTAAACAAGTTTTCAATAATTAAAGTTACATTTAAAAAGTTAGATACAGTTTTAGTTAAAGTTTAAAAAGTTTCAAATAATTAAAGTTACAATTTTCAAAAAATGATTGAAATAGTTATAGTTAAATTCTAAAAAGGTTTAAATATTTTAGATAACTTTAGATTAGATTCCCTACAGTGTGGAAACAGGCCCTTTGGCCCAACAAGTCCACACCGACCCTCCGAAGAGTAAGCCAGCCAGATCTGTTTCCCTCTGACTAATGCACCTAATACCTTGTATTCGCTATATAATTTAAATGGCTTAAATAATTATGTTTACATTTTTTAAAAAAGTTTAAATGGTTATATTGGTTTTTTAAAAGTTTTGAATGGTTATTGTTAAGTATTAAAAAGTTTTAAATAATTATATTTACATTTTCTAAAAAGTTTAGTTACATTTTAAAAAGTTTTAAATAATTACAACTACGTCTTTAAAAGGTTTAAATAATTATGATCAATTTTTGTTTAAAAAGTTTAAATAGTTACAGGTAAAATCTAAAAAAATGAAAATTTTAACAAGTTTTAAATAATTGTAGTTACATTTTTAAAAAGAGTTAAATAATTATGATTAAATATTAAAAGATTTTATATAATTATAGCTACATTTTAAAAAATAATTATAGCTACAGTTTTAGAAAGGTTTAAATAATTGTAATTACGTTTTTAGAAAAGATTGAAATAGTTATAGTTAAATTTTTGAAATATTTTAAACAATTATAGTTACTTTTAAAATAATTTTAAATAACTACAAAAGCAAATTACTGCTGTTGCTGAAAATGTCAAATTAAAACTGAAAACGCAGGTGAAATAAGAAGGAACAGTCATACTGGGCTCAAAACCTTAACTCTGCTTTCCCTGCACAGAGGCTGCCAGAACTGCTAAGTTTCTGCAGCATTCTCTGTTCAAATAGTTCTAATTACATTTCTTAATAAAGTTTTCAATAATCACAGTTAGCATTGCTTGGTCACGATTATTACAGCTTGATTTTTGTCAATCGACCATCAACACTGAGCAAAATCCAAGTGAAGGTTTGGGTCCGGCTTACCATGTTTCACACACAATAACGGGAGACCTGCAAAAACATAAAGTGAAATGATACATTGATCCCATTCCATTTAGGCAGAAGCGATGTCCCCCGCGGGGATCAGCTTGATTCATTCTGGGCCGTTACGGGGTGGGGGGGGGGTGGGTCTGGTGCCTGCTTTGTTTTCTAACCAGGGGTAAAATGCCATTTGTCCTGAGCCTCCTGTAGGTATGACTTACCTGTGCTAACTTCCCCAACTCTGAGCGATGCTGACTTGAAACATTTTAAATAGTGTAACTCCTGTCCCACGTCAGCCTGTCATTCGATCCTTTGCTGTCTGCTACATCTCCATCGATTCAACATTCCCCTATGTGTTGGCAAGGCATTAAACAGAGTGCAAAAAAAACAACACGACAGCCTTTAAATACTTTAACCAGGGTTAGGGATTTTTTTCTCCCTCTCTCTGATGGAGTGTTACTTCCTCCTCTCTGTAGAAATGGTGAGTTTTAATCATGTACCGCAGAGTTATGTACTTTTGCAAAGTCATTCTCTTCTTGTGACTCAAAAAAAAATTCCTTTCTCCTCAAATGCCAGCAGATATTTTCCCTTCTTCCAAACCAATTCTGACCATGGACAGTTGGCTGATCAGACTGCCCACCTGCAATATATTAAAAGATAGTTTTATGATACGTGCAATAACAAAACCAGGTTTTATTTCTAAGCAAAATCTGTGAACTGGCCAAAAAGGCAGAAGCAGAATCCCTACAATGTGGAGGCAGGCCACTTAGCCCATTGGGGCAACAGGACCCTCTGGAGAGCATCCCACCCCTAACCAATCTCTCCACTTCTCATGGCCAATCCACCCTAACCTGCACATCTATGGACCATGGGGGGAATGTGCAAACTCCACACAGACAGTCACCTGAGGCTGGAATCGAACCCAGGTTTCCTGGTGTTGGGAGGCAGCAGTGCTAACCACTGAGCCACTGTGCTACCCCAAAATGCAGATTAATGTAACATTCTCAGATTTAAAGTGCTAAGGGCTACTCATGGAGGCACCCAACATTCACCGTTGAGCCATGCTATCCTGTAAAATTAAAATTTCACGTAAATTTCAAACAAGTCCAGCTTCCCAGGAAGGGCTGGTGGGGATTTATTGGTAAAACAGACAAAATAAGCAGGATGAAGGAGTGAAGCCCCCCACCTCACCCCTGGGTGAATTTCTGGAGCTTGTAAATGGACTTCAAAAGATAATAATGACTACTCTGCTCAGAATACAACTACCAGTGGTTAAAGAAATGCTGGGAGATGTAACAAGCTTTTGTTTAAATTCATTTGTGAGATTGTGTCATGGGAGATGTGATGGCGGGGGTGCAGGGGAGGGTTTGGTGATGGCGAGTGTTGTAGGTAATTGGGATCACTCCTGGGGTAAGGGGGCATGTAGAAATTGCACTCAACTGAAGGTTCGCTGTTGGTAAGGGGTGAAAGTCATTTGTCAGCAAAGAAATGGAGACATCATTTTCTTCAAAATGAAATTAAGTGCAAAGTGCTGCTGCTACTAATAACAGAAATATAATCAGAAAGTGCTGGAGAAACTCAGCAGGTCTGGCAGTGTCTGTGGAGAGAGAAACTGGAGTTATCATTTCAAATCCAATCTTTGGAAGTCAATTCTGAAAAGGAGTCATCTTGTGTCATACTGAACTTGAAACATTAACTGTTCCTCTCTGCGCAGATCCTGCCAAGCTTGCTGAGTTTCTCCAGCATTCTTTGTTTTTCTTTCAGATTTCACAGCATTTTGCTTTCTAGCCACGATATACCATTATCTTGGTATCTAATGTTGCAGAATATGGGCAGCATGGTGGCTCAGTGGTTAGCACCAGTGCCTAAAAATGCCAGGGACTTGGGTTTGATGAGAAAGTGAGGACTTGCAGATGCTGGAGATCAGAGCTGAAAAATGTGTTGCTGGAAAAGCGCAGCAGGTCAGGCAGCATCCAAGGAGCAGGAGAATCGACGTTTCGGGCATGAGCCCTTCTTCAGGACCTTGGGTTTGATCCCAGCCTCAGATGACTGTCTGTGTGGAGTTTGCACACACTCTCCCAACGTCTGCGTGGGGTTCCTCCCACAGTCCAAAGGTGTGCAGGTTGGGTGAATTAGCCATGCTAAATTGCCCATCATGTTCAGGGATGCATAGGTTAGGTGCATTGTTCGGGGGAAATGTAGGATAATGGGTCGGCTGGGATACTCGTCAGAGGGGTGGTGTGGATTTGTCGGGCCAAAGGGCCTGTTTCCACACTGTAGGGATTCTAATTCTAACTTCAAGGTGGATCTTATTTGCTATGAGATCCCTGATTGGGGCTGTAAATGTGGGCCAATCAGGGAGCCCTAGCTGACTGATATATACAGGGGATTCAGAGAGTCTCCCCTCTTCAGGTACTGACTCTGAGCTGGCCAATCACAGTCTGTGTACTGTACACATGCAAATAAAGGGTGACTTGGTGACAGAATATTGACCCCTGTGCAGTTATTTCACAACAACAGTAAATTGTCATGAGAACCCATCTGGTAGACTAATGCCTTCAGGGAGGGAAATCAGAACCTTACCTGATCTGGCCTACACGTGACTCCAGACCGACAGCATTGTAGTTGACTCTTAAGTACCCTCAGAAATTCCCCTAGTAATTCTCTAAGTTTCAGGGCAATTAGGGATGGGCAGAGATTCAGAAAGGAGAAAATGAGGACTGCAGATGCTGGAGATCGGAGTCAAGAGTGTGGTGCTGGAAAAGCACAGCAGGTCAGGCAGTGTCCAAGGAGCACGAGAGTCAATGTTTCAGGTAAAAGCCTCATTCCTGATGAAGACCTTATGCCTGAGACGTCGATTCTCCTGCTCCTCGGAGGCTGCCTGACCTGCTGCGCTTTTCCAGCACCACACTCTCAACAGAGATTCAGAAAGCTTGGGCCTTCAAATTTCACCTCTGGGCTGGAGTGTAGCACATGTGGCTGTACCCCAATGCCATATTGAGGGAATGCTGCACTGTCAGCGACACTGCTTTTCAACTGATTTGATAAATTGACATTCTCTCTGCCCTGTTAGAGTGCATCGTGTCATGGTGCCATTTGAAGAAATGTTGGGGATGTCTTCCTGGTCACTGGACCCGAAACATTAACTCTGATTTCTCTCCTCAGACACTGCTGAGTTTTTCCAGCCATTTCTGAATGTGTTTTCAACATCTGCATTTCTTTTGGGTTTTTTGCTGGGATGCATTTGGCCATTTTCACATTCTTGGTTGTGGAAGCTTGCTGCGTATGCATTGACTATCTTGTTTCCACCAGTATATACACTGAACACACTTCAAAAGACGTTGAGATATTTCAAGGGTTTGCAAAACACAATGGAAGTGCAACTCTTCTTTCTAACACTCCTGTCTCAGTATCTTATAAAGGTTTCCAGTTTGCAAATGGTTATTTGCATCTATGCTGCTTAACAGTGACTAGACCAAGTAAGTCATTCTATATGAAGTTAAAAATCACACAACACCAGGTAATAGTCCAACAGGTTTAATTGGAAGCACACTAGCTTTCGGAGCGCCGGTCCTTCATCAGGTGATTGTGGAGGGCTCGATCGTAACACAGAATTTATAGCAAAAATTTACAGTGTGATGTAACTGAAATTATACATTGAAGAATTGATTGTCTGTTAAGATCGAGCCCTCTACAATCACCTGATGAAGGACCGTCGCTCCGAAAGCTAGTGTGCTTCCAATTAAACCTGTTGGACTATAACCTGGTGTTGTGTGATTTTTAACTTTGTACACCCCAGTCCAACACCGGCATCTCCGAATCATTCTATATCAAGTGTTTCTTGTAATTGACTAGCTCAGCAGGCTGTAGCTCAAGTGGTTTAGGGTATCAAAACCATAACTTCCTTAGGTTTTTTAAAAATATAATGTTCTGAATGCTTTTAATGAGATTTATCAGAAAGTTACTGCGACATCCAAGGGTTAGACTATAAAGAGCGGTTACACCAACTAGGTTTGTGTTCCCAGGAATATGGAAGAATGTTGGGATTGGGGATTTGATTGGAAATTTAGCATTTTTCACAGAATTGACTGAGATTGATGGGTAATTAGAAAGAAAGAGAGAACAAAAGAAAAAAGGAGGGAGAGATGTTTGCCACTGAAGGGGGATGTTTAGGGTCAGGGATAACATTAAAGTGAGTCAGTAGAAACATTAAAAAACAGTTCTTCATGAAGAACAGGATGGTCAAAGTGTGGATCCCTCTCTCATTATAAAATACTAATTCTTGCTCAATTTATTATTTTAAATCTTAGACTGATAGGTTTTTGGTTCAAGAATTTGAGCCAAATGTATCGATGCAGCTGAGATATTGATCACTCCTAATCCCATTGTATTCGGAACATAGTTAAGGGGCTGAATGGTCTTCTTCTGTTCTAATATTCCTGAACATACACTTGAGTAGAACAGAACTGGAAGACCATTTGGTGTGTTGGTGCACATGTCTGGAAACAGTGCAAACTCACCCTGCGATCTTCCTCATTGTTGAGTATCTTGTGACACTTACAAAGAATGAAAGTGTGTTTGTTTTTTATTCAGTCAGGACGTGGGTGTCACTGGCTGGTCCGTTCCAAGTTCCCCTTGAGATGATGGCTGTGAGCTATCTCCTTGACCTGCTGCAGTGTGTGGGGGTGTGGGAATGCCCACAATGCTATAAAGAAGGGAATTCCAGAATCCTGACCCAGTGACAGTGAAGAAATGGCAATATATTTCCAAATCAGGATAATGAGTGGCTCGGAGGGGAACTTGCAGGAGCTGGTGTTTCCATACATCTGCAGCCCTTGCTCTTATGATGGAAATGGTCATGGGGTTTGGAAGGTGCTGTCTGACGATCTTTGGTGAATTTCTGCAGGGTATCTTGTAGATAGTACCCACTGCTGCCACTGAACACTGGTGGTGGAGGGAGTGGATGTTTGTGGATGTGGTGCGAATCAAGCAGCTGCTTTGTCCTGGATGGTGTCAAGCTTCTCGAATGTTTTTGGAGCTGCACTCATCCAGGGAGGTGGGGAGTATTCCATCACACTCCTGGCTTGTGCCTTGTAGATGGTGGACAGGCTTTGGGGGGTTAGGAGGTGAGTTACTCACCACAGTATTCCTTGCCTCTGCTCTGCCCTGTCCAATTGTGTTTCTGGAAATCTACTGGTAATCCTTAGGATGTTGATAGGAGGGGATTCAGTGCTGGTAACACCATTGATTGTCAAGGGGAAATGGTTAGGTTCTGTCTTGAGATGGTCATAGCCTGAGATTTGTGTGGTGTGAATGTTTCTGGATCAACTGGAGAGTGGATATGAAATGGCCACCTGAGAAATTTACTACTAGAAAGTATAAACTTTCGATAGTTTTTTAAAAAACACATAAAATATAAATCCCAAAACCTGAAAGTTATGCGCTTGGACACTGGAATTTCTTTATCTTCATCCATGGTTTGAGGGAGTCACTGGTTGGCCCAGCATTTATTGCACATCCCGAGTTTAGGGTTAACCCCATTGCTGTGGGTCTGAAGTCACGTGTAAGCCAGACCAGATAAGGATGGCAGTTTCTTTCCCTAATGGACATTAGTGAACCAGATGAGATTATTCATAGTGGTCACACGGTCAGCATTAGACTAGTTTTAATTTCAGATTTTTTTCATCATTAAATTCAATTTCACCATCTGCCTTTGAAGGATTCATTCCCATGTCCCCATAACATTAGCCTTGGATTATGTTAGAGTTTAATCCCATTGTTGCCACTGAACTGAAGTTAATCTATTAACCAGCAGGAGACAGGAAAAAGTGATAACCAGCAATGAGTCTAACTGGCAGGATGAGATTATTTGCATCCACCGACAATCTGTCTTTAAGCCTCAAACATTAACTGTATATTTATCTTTCTTTTCGTTGTGTATTTATTACAGATTTAGATGGTGGATAGAGAGGCACAAAATCAAATCTGTCAATGACGCCGTGATCAGCAACATAGAAGCACGAAGCTACAAAGACATTAATAATTATAGCAAATGGGCAAAACTGTGGGAAACCAACTTGATTATGATCAAATGTAAGATTAAATTAACACTTTCCAATGAATATCCTTTTTATTGTTGTGTGTACTACAGCACAGAAGAACATGGGTCACAGCGAAAAGTCTTTAAAATGGCTGCCTCGAATGGTTCTATCTTACAGACAAGTACAAAGGTACAAATCTTAAATACAGAATAAAAGGAAATGTATCACTTGCAGTCTAAAAAATAACATAGAAACATAGTTATAATATAGTTAAAGGATTGACATTAATCGATGGTAAATGATTTCAATGAGCAGCAGTTTAGCAGGTGGTCTGCCCTCCCGCATCAAGCCCCAGTCCAACAGCCCCTCACTCCACTCCAAGCCCCAGACCGCTCTGCACCAATGGTCAGCTGCACCAAGGTAGGTCACACTGTTCCAGAATCCATTCCCCTCACTCTGCACTGGGCCTCATTCCCCTTCCTCTGCACTGAGATCCACTCCCCTCGCTATGCACTGGTACACCTTTCCCTCACACTGCACTGGGACCCATTCCCCTCGCTCTGCACCGGGACCCATTCCCCTCGCTCTGCACTGGGACCCATTCCCCTCGCTCTGTACTGGGACCCATTCCCCTCGCTCTGCACTGGGACCCATTCCCCTCACTCTGCACCGGGGCCCATTCCCCTTCCTCTGCACTGTAACCCACACCCCTCGCTCTGCACTGGGACCCATTCCCCCCACTGTGCACTGGTATCCATTCCACTCGCTCTGCACTGGGACCTATTCCCCTCGCTCTGCACTGGAACATATACCCCTCGCTCTGCACTGGGACCTATTCCCCTCGCTCTGCACTGGAACATATACCCCTCGCTCTGCACTGGGACCCATTCCCCTCATTCTGCACTGGGCCTCATTCCCCTCACTCTGCTCCAGGACCCAGTCCGCTCGCTCTGTATTGGGACCCATTCCCCTCACTCTGCACTGGGCCTCATTCCCCTCACTCTGCTCCAGGACCCAGTCCGCTCGCTCTGTATTGGGACCCATTCCCCTCACTCTGCACTGGGACCCATTCCCCTCGCTCTGCAATGAGACCCATTCCCCTCACTCTGCTCTGGGACACATTCCGATCACTCTGCACTGGGACCCATTTCCCTCCGTCTGCACTGGGACCCATTCCCCTCACTCTGCACTGGGACCCATTCTCCTCGCTCTGCACTGGGACCCATTCACATCGCTCTGTACTGGGACCCCTTCCCCTCACTCTGCACTGGGACCAATGCCCCTCACTCTGCATTGGGACCTATTCCCCTCACTCTGCACTGGGACCTATTCCCCTCGCTCTGCACTGGGACCCATTCCCCTCACTCTGCACCGGGGCCCATTCCCCTTCCTCTGCACTGTAACCCACACGCCTCGCTCTGCACTGGGACCCATTCCCCCCACTGTGCACTGGTATCCATTCCACTCGCTCTGCACTGGGACCTATTCCCCTCACTCTGCACTGGAACATATACCCCTCGCTCTGCACTGGGACCCATTCCCCTCACTCTGAACTGGGACTCACTCCCCTCGCTCTGCACTGGGACCCATTCCCCTCGCTCTGCACTGGGACCCATTCCCCTCGCTCCGCACTGGGACGCATTTGCCTCATTCTGCACTGGGACACATTCCATTCGTTCTGCATTGGTCCTCATTCCCCTCCCTCTGCTCTGGAACCCATTCCCCTCATTATACACTGGGACCCATCCCCCTCACTCTGCACTGGGCCTTATTCCCCTCACTCTGCTCCAGGATTCAGTCCGCTCACTCTGCACTAGCCCTCATTCCTCTCACTCTGCTCTGGGACACATTCCCCTCACTCTGCACTGGACCCATTCCCCTCACTCTGCACTGGGACCCATTCCCCTTGCTCTGTACTGGGCCTCATTCCCCTCACTCTGCACTGGGCCTCATTCCCCACACTCTGCTCTAGGACCCAGTCCGCTCGCTCTGTACTGGGACCCATTCCCCTCACTCTGCTCTGGGACACATTCCCCCCGCTCTGCACTGGGACCCATTCCCCTTCCTCTGTACTGGGTCCCATTCCCCTCGGTCTGCCCTGGGACCCATTCCCCTCATTCTGCATTGGACCTCTACCCCTCACTCTGCACTGGGACCCATTCCCCTTGCTCTGTATTGGGACCCATTCTCCTCGCTCTGCACTGGGACACCTTTCCCTCACTCTGCAGTGGGACCCATTCCCCTTGCTCTGTACTGGGACCCATTCCCCATGCTCTGCTTCAGGACCCATTCTCCTCGTTTTGCACTGGGACCCATTCCCCTCGCTCTGCACTGGGACCCATTCCCCTTCCTCTGTACTGGGTCCCATTCCCCTTCCTCTGTACTGGGTCCCATTCCCCTCACTCTGCACTGGGACCCATGCCCCTCACTCTGCACTGGGACCCATTCCCCTTGCTCTGTATTGGGACCCATTCCCCTTCCTCTGTACTGGGTCCCATTCCCCTCACTCTGCACTGGGACCCATTCCCCTTCCTCTGTACTGGGTCCCATTCCCCTCACTCTGCACTGGGACCCATGCCCCTCACTCTGCACTGGGACCCATTCCCCTTGCTCTGTATTGGGACCCATTCTCCTCGCTCTTCACTGGGACACCTTTCCCTCACTCTGCAGTGGGACCCATTCCCCTCACTCTGCACGGAGACCCGCTCCGTTGCTCTGCACTGGGACCCATTCCCCTCACTCTGCACTAGCCGTCATTCCCCTCGCTCTGCACTGGGACCCATTCCCCTCACTCTGCACTGGACCTCATTCCCCTCGCTCTGCACTGGGCCTCATTCTCCTCCCCCTGCTCTGGGACCCATTCCCCTCCCTCTGCACTGCGAACCATTCCCCTCACTCTGCACTGGGACCCATTCCCCTCACTCTGCATTGGACCTCATTCCCCTCACTCTGTACTGGGACCTATTCCCCTTGCTCTGTACTGGGACCCATTCTACTCGCTCTGCACTGGGACACCTTTCCCTCACTCTGCACTGGGACACCTTTCCCTCGCTCTGTACTGGGACCCATTCCCCATGCTCTGCTTCAGGACCCATTCTCCTCGTTTTGCACTGGGACCCATTCCCCTCGCTCTGTACTGGGACCCCTTCCCCTCACTCTGCACTGGGACCCATGCCCCTCACTCTGCACTGGGACCCATGCCCCTCACTCTGCACTGGGACCCATTCCCCTCGCTGTGCACTGGGACCCATTCCCCTCACTCTGCACTGGGACCCATTTCATTCGCTCTGCACTGGACCTCATTCCCCTCCCTCTGCTCTGAACCCATTCCCCTCACTCTACACTGGGACCCATTCCCCTCACTCTGCACTGGGACCCATTCCCCTCACTCTGCACTGGGCCTCATTCCCCTCACTCTGCACTGGGACCCATTCCCCTCACTCTGCACTGGGCCTCATTCCCCTCACTCTGCACTGGGACCCATTCCCCTCACTCTGCACTGGGACCCATTCCCCTCGCTCTGCACTGGGACCCATTCCCCTCGCTCTGCACTGGCCGTCATTCCCCTCGCTCTGCACTGGGACCCATTTCCCTCACTCTGCACTGGACCTCATTCCACTCGCTCTGCACGGGACGCATTCGCCTCGCTCTGCACTGGGACCCATTCCCTTCGCTCTGCACTGGGCCTCATTCCCCTCTTTCTGCTCTGGGACCCATTATCCTCACTCTACACTGGGACCCATTCCCCTCACTCTGCACTGCGACCCATTCCCCTCACTCTGCACTGGGACCCATTCCCCTTCCTCTGTACTGGGTCCCATTCCCCTCGGTCTGCACTGGGACCCATTCCCCTCACTCTGCATTGGACCTCATTCCCCTCACTCTGCACTGGGACCCATTCTCCTTGCTCTGTACTGGGACCCATTCTCCTCGCTCTGCACTGGGACCCATTCCCCTTCCTCTGTACTGGGTCCCATTCCCCTCACTCTGCACTGGGACCCATTCCCCTTCCTCTGTACTGGGTCCCATTCCCCTCACTCTGCATTGGACCTCTTCCCCTCACTCTGCACTGGGACCCATTCTCTTGCTCGGTACTGGGACCCATTCTCCTCGCTCTGCACTGGGACACCTTTCCCTCGCTCTGCACTGGGACACCTTTCCCTCGCTCTGCACTGGGACACCTTTCCCTCGCTCTGCAGTGGGACCCATTCCCCTTGCTCTGTACTGGGACCCATTCCCCATGCTCTGCTTCAGGACCCATTCTCCTCGTTTTGCACTGGGACCCATGCCCCTCACTCTGCACTGGGACCCATTCCCCTTCCTCTGCACTGTAACCCACACCCCTCACTCTGCACCGGGGCCCATTCCCCTTCCTCTGCACTGTAACCTACACCCTTCGCTCTGCACTGGGACCCATTCCCCCCACTGTGCACTGGTATCCATTCCACTCGCTCTGCACTGGGACCTATTCCCCTCGCTCTGCACTGGAACATATACCCCTCGCTCTGTACTGGGACCCATTCCCCTCACTCTGAACTGGGACCCATTCCCCTCACTCTGCACTGGGCCTCATTCCCCTCACTCTGCTCCAGGACCCAGTCCGCTCGCTCTGTATTGGGACCCATTCCCCTCACTCTGCACTGGGACCCATTCCCCTCGCTCTGCAATGAGACCCATTCCCCTCACTCTGCACTGGGACCCATTTCCCTTCCTCTGTACTGGGTCCCATTCCCCTCCGTCTGCACTGGGACCCATTCCCCTCACTCTGCATTGGACCTCTTCCCCTCACTCTGCACTGGGACCCATTCCCCTCACTCTGCATTGGACCTCTTCCCCTCACTCTGCACTGGGACCCATTCTCTTGCTCTGTACTGGAAACCATTCTCCTCGCTCTGCACTGGGACCCATTCCCCTCGCTCGGCACTTGGACGCATTCGCCTCGTTCTGCGCTGGGACTCATTCCATTCGTTCTGCACTGGTCCTCATTCCCCTCCCTCTGCTATGGGACCCATTCCCCTCGCTCTGCAGTGGGACCCATTCCCCTCGCTCTGTACTGGGACCCATTCCCCATGCTCTGCCTCAGGACCCATTCTCCTCGCTCTGTACTGGGACCCCTTCCCCTCACTCTACACTGGGACCAATGCCCCTCACTCTGCACTGGGACCTATTCCCCTCACTCTGCACTGGGACCCATTCCCCTCACTCTGCACCGGGGCCCATTCCCCTTCCTCTGCACTGTAACCCACACCCCTCGCTCTGCACTGGGACCCATTCCCCCCACTGTGCACTGGTATCCATTCCACTCGCTCTGCACTGGGACCTATTCCTCTCACTCTGCACTGGAACATATACCCCTCACTCTGCACTGGGACCCATTCCCCTCATTCTGCACTGGGACCCATTCCACTCGCTCTGCACGGGACGCATTCGCCTCGCTCTGCACTGGGACCCATTCCCTTCGCTCTGCACTGGGCCTCATTCCCCTCTTTCTGCTCTGGGACCCATTATCCTCACTCTACACTGGGACCCATTCCCCTCACTCTGCACTGCGACCCATTCCCCTCACTCTGCACTGGGACCCATTCCCCTTCCTCTGTACTGGGTCCCATTCCCCTCGGTCTGCACTGGGACCCATTCCCCTCACTCTGCATTGGACCTCATTCCCCTCACTCTGCACTGGGACCCATTCTCCTTGCTCTGTACTGGGACCCATTCTCCTCGCTCTGCACTGGGACCCATTCCTCTTCCTCTGTACTGGGTCCCATTCCCCTCACTCTGCACTGGGACCCATTCCCCTTCCTCTGTACTGGGTCCCATTCCCCTCACTCTGCATTGGACCTCTTCCCCTCACTCTGCACTGGGACCCATTCTCTTGCTCGGTACTGGGACCCATTCTCCTCGCTCTGCACTGGGACACCTTTCCCTCGCTCTGCACTGGGACACCTTTCCCTCGCTCTGCACTGGGACACCTTTCCCTCGCTCTGCAGTGGGACCCATTCCCCTTGCTCTGTACTGGGACCCATTCCCCATGCTCTGCTTCAGGACCCATTCTCCTCGTTTTGCACTGGGACCCATGCCCCTCACTCTGCACTGGGACCCATTCCCCTTCCTCTGCACTGTAACCCACACCCCTCACTCTGCACCGGGGCCCATTCCCCTTCCTCTGCACTGTAACCTACACCCTTCGCTCTGCACTGGGACCCATTCCCCCCACTGTGCACTAGTATCCATTCCACTCGCTCTGCACTGGGACCTATTCCCCTCGCTCTGCACTGGAACATATACCCCTCGCTCTGTACTGGGACCCATTCCCCTCACTCTGAACTGGGACCCATTCCCCTCACTCTGCACTGGGCCTCATTCCCCTCACTCTGCTCCAGGACCCAGTCCGCTCGCTCTGTATTGGGACCCATTCCCCTCACTCTGCACTGGGACCCATTCCCCTCGCTCTGCAATGAGACCCATTCCCCTCACTCTGCACTGGGACCCATTTCCCTTCCTCTGTACTGGGTCCCATTCCCCTCCGTCTGCACTGGGACCCATTCCCCTCACTCTGCATTGGACCTCTTCCCCTCACTCTGCACTGGGACCCATTCCCCTCACTCTGCATTGGACCTCTTCCCCTCACTCTGCACTGGGACCCATTCTCTTGCTCTGTACTGGAAACCATTCTCCTCGCTCTGCACTGGGACCCATTCCCCTCGCTCGGCACTTGGACGCATTCGCCTCGTTCTGCGCTGGGACTCATTCCATTCGTTCTGCACTGGTCCTCATTCCCCTCCCTCTGCTATGGGACCCATTCCCCTCGCTCTGCAGTGGGACCCATTCCCCTCGCTCTGTACTGGGACCCATTCCCCATGCTCTGCCTCAGGACCCATTCTCCTCGCTCTGTACTGGGACCCCTTCCCCTCACTCTACACTGGGACCAATGCCCCTCACTCTGCACTGGGACCTATTCCCCTCACTCTGCACTGGGACCCATTCCCCTCACTCTGCACCGGGGCCCATTCCCCTTCCTCTGCACTGTAACCCACACCCCTCGCTCTGCACTGGGACCCATTCCCCCCACTGTGCACTGGTATCCATTCCACTCGCTCTGCACTGGGACCTATTCCTCTCACTCTGCACTGGAACATATACCCCTCACTCTGCACTGGGACCCATTCCCCTCATTCTGCACTGGGACCCATTCCACTCGCTCTGCACGGGACGCATTCGCCTCGCTCTGCACTGGGACCCATTCCCTTCGCTCTGCACTGGGCCTCATTCCCCTCTTTCTGCTCTGGGACCCATTATCCTCACTCTACACTGGGACCCATTCCCCTCACTCTGCACTGCGACCCATTCCCCTCACTCTGCACTGGGACCCATTCCCCTTCCTCTGTACTGGGTCCCATTCCCCTCGGTCTGCACTGGGACCCATTCCCCTCACTCTGCATTGGACCTCATTCCCCTCACTCTGCACTGGGACCCATTCTCCTTGCTCTGTACTGGGACCCATTCTCCTCGCTCTGCACTGGGACCCATTCCCCTTCCTCTGTACTGGGTCCCATTCCCCTCACTCTGCACTGGGACCCATTCCCCTTCCTCTGTACTGGGTCCCATTCCCCTCACTCTGCATTGGACCTCTTCCCCTCACTCTGCACTGGGACCCATTCTCTTGCTCGGTACTGGGACCCATTCTCCTCGCTCTGCACTGGGACACCTTTCCCTCGCTCTGCACTGGGACACCTTTCCCTCGCTCTGCACTGGGACACCTTTCCCTCGCTCTGCAGTGGGACCCATTCCCCTTGCTCTGTACTGGGACCCATTCCCCATGCTCTGCTTCAGGACCCATTCTCCTCGTTTTGCACTGGGACCCATGCCCCTCACTCTGCACTGGGACCCATTCCCCTTCCTCTGCACTGTAACCCACACCCCTCACTCTGCACCGGGGCCCATTCCCCTTCCTCTGCACTGTAACCTACACCCTTCGCTCTGCACTGGGACCCATTCCCCCCACTGTGCACTGGTATCCATTCCACTCGCTCTGCACTGGGACCTATTCCCCTCGCTCTGCACTGGAACATATACCCCTCGCTCTGTACTGGGACCCATTCCCCTCACTCTGAACTGGGACCCATTCCCCTCACTCTGCACTGGGCCTCATTCCCCTCACTCTGCTCCAGGACCCAGTCCGCTCGCTCTGTATTGGGACCCATTCCCCTCACTCTGCACTGGGACCCATTCCCCTCGCTCTGCAATGAGACCCATTCCCCTCACTCTGCACTGGGACCCATTTCCCTTCCTCTGTACTGGGTCCCATTCCCCTCCGTCTGCACTGGGACCCATTCCCCTCACTCTGCATTGGACCTCTTCCCCTCACTCTGCACTGGGACCCATTCCCCTCACTCTGCATTGGACCTCTTCCCCTCACTCTGCACTGGGACCCATTCTCTTGCTCTGTACTGGAAACCATTCTCCTCGCTCTGCACTGGGACCCATTCCCCTCGCTCGGCACTTGGACGCATTCCCCTCGCTCTGCACTGGGACCCATTCCCCTTCCTCTGTACTGGGTCCCATTCCCCTCACTCTGCACTGGGACCCATTCCCCTTCCTCTGTACTGGGTCCCATTCCCCTCACTCTGCATTGGACCTCTTCCCCTCACTCTGCACTGGGACCCATTCTCTTGCTCGGTACTGGGACCCATTCTCCTCGCTCTGCACTGGGACACCTTTCCCTCGCTCTGCACTGGGACACCTTTCCCTCGCTCTGCACTGGGACACCTTTCCCTCGCTCTGCAGTGGGACCCATTCCCCTTGCTCTGTACTGGGACCCATTCCCCATGCTCTGCTTCAGGACCCATTCTCCTCGTTTTGCACTGGGAACCATGCCCCTCACTCTGCACTGGGACCCATTCCCCTTCCTCTGCACTGTAACCCACACCCCTCACTCTGCACCGGGGCCCATTCCCCTTCCTCTGCACTGTAACCCACACCCTTCGCTCTGCACTGGGACCCATTCCCCCCACTGTGCACTGGTATCCATTCCACTCGCTCTGCACTGGGACCTATTCCCCTCGCTCTGCACTGGAACATATACCCCTCGCTCTGTACTGGGACCCATTCCCCTCACTCTGAACTGGGACCCATTCCCCTCACTCTGCACTGGGCCTCATTCCCCTCACTCTGCTCCAGGACCCAGTCCGCTCGCTCTGTATTGGGACCCATTCCCCTCACTCTGCACTGGGACCCATTCCCCTCGCTCTGCAATGAGACCCATTCCCCTCACTCTGCACTGGGACCCATTTCCCTTCCTCTGTACTGGGTCCCATTCCCCTCCGTCTGCACTGGGACCCATTCCCCTCACTCTGCATTGGACCTCTTCCCCTCACTCTGCACTGGGACCCATTCCCCTCACTCTGCATTGGACCTCTTCCCCTCACTCTGCACTGGGACCCATTCTCTTGCTCTGTACTGGAAACCATTCTCCTCGCTCTGCACTGGGACCCATTCCCCTCGCTCGGCACTTGGACGCATTCGCCTCGTTCTGCGCTGGGACTCATTCCATTCGTTCTGCACTGGTCCTCATTCCCCTCCCTCTGCTATGGGACCCATTCCCCTCGCTCTGCAGTGGGACCCATTCCCCTCGCTCTGTACTGGGACCCATTCCCCATGCTCTGCCTCAGGACCCATTCTCCTCGCTCTGTACTGGGACCCCTTCCCCTCACTCTACACTGGGACCAATGCCCCTCACTCTGCACTGGGACCTATTCCCCTCACTCTGCACTGGGACCCATTCCCCTCACTCTGCACCGGGGCCCATTCCCCTTCCTCTGCACTGTAACCCACACCCCTCGCTCTGCACTGGGACCCATTCCCCCCACTGTGCACTGGTATCCATTCCACTCGCTCTGCACTGGGACCTATTCCTCTCACTCTGCACTGGAACATATACCCCTCACTCTGCACTGGGACCCATTCCCCTCATTCTGCACTGGGACCCATTCCACTCGCTCTGCACTGGGACCTCATTCCCCTCGCTATGCACTGGGACCCATTCCCCTCGCTCTGAACTGGGACCCATTGCCCTCGCTCTGCACTGGGACCCATTCCCCTCGCTCTGAACTGGGACCCATTGCCCTCGCTCTGCACTGGGACCCATTCCCCTCGCTCTGCACCGGGACCCATTCGCCTCGCTCTGCACTGGGACCCATTCCCCTCGCTCCGCACTGGGACGCATTTGCCTCGTTCTGCACTGGGACTCATTCCATTCGTTCTGCATTGGTCCTCATTCCCCTCCCTCTGCTCTGGAACCCATTCCCCTCATTATACACTGGGACCCATCCCCCTCACTCTGCACTGGGCCTTATTGCCCTCACTCTGCTCCAGGATTCAGTCCGCTCACTCTGCACTGGCCCTCATTCCTCTCACTCTGCTCTGGGACACATTCCCCTCACTCTGCACTGGGACCCATTCCCCTCACTCTGCACTGGGACCCATTCCCCTTGCTCTGTACTGGGACCCATTCCCCTCGCTCTGCACTGGGACCCATTCCACTCGCTCTGCACTGGGCCTCATTCCCCTCACTCTGCACTGGGCCTCATTCCCCACACTCTGCTCTAGGACCCCAGTCCGCTCGCTCTGTACTGGGACCCATTCCCCTCACTCTGCACTGGGCCTCATTCCCCTCACTCTGCTCTGGGACACATTCCCCTCACTCTGCACTGGGACCCGTTCTACTCGCTCTGCAAGGAGACCCATTTCCCTCGCTCTGCACTGGGACCCATTCCCCTCGCTCTGCACTGGGACCCATTCTCCTCATTCTGCATTGGACCTCTACCCCTCACTCTGCACTGGGACCCATTCCCCTTGCTCTGTATTGGGACCCATTCTCCTCGCTCTGCACTGGGACACCTTTCCCTCACTCTGCAGTGGGACCCATTCCCCTTGCTCTGTATTGGGACCCATTCTCCTCGCTCTGCACTGGGACACCTTTCCCTCACTCTGCAGTGGGACCTATTCCCCATGCTCTGCTTCAGGACCCATTCCCCTTGCTCTGTACTGGGACCCATTCCCCTCACTCTGCACTGGGACCCATTCCCCTTCCTCTGTACTGGGTCCCATTCCCCTCGGTCTGCACTGGGCCTCTTTCCCCTCCCTGTGCTCTGTGACCAATTACCCTCCCTCTGCACTGAGACCCACTCCCCTCGCTCTGCACTGGGCCTCATTCACCTCACTCTGCACTGGGGCCCATTCCCCTCACTCTGCACTGGGGCCCATTCCCCTCACTCTGCACTGGGACCCATTCCATTTGCTCTGCACTGGGCCTAATTCCCCTCCCTCTGCTCTGAACCCATTCCCCTCACTCTACACTGGGACCCATTCCCCTCGCTCGGCACTGGGACGCATTCGCCTCATTCTGCACTGGGACTCATTCCATTCGTTCTGCATTGGTCCTCATTCCCCTCCCTCTGCTATGGGACCCATTCCCCTCGCTCTGCACTGGGACCCATTCACCTCACTCTGCTCTGGGACACATTCCCCTCACTCGGCAATGGGACCCATTCTCCTTGCTCTGCTCTTGGCTGCATTACTCTCGCTCTGCACTGGGACCCATTCCCCTCATTCTGCACTAGGACCCATTCCCCTCACTCTGCACTGGGCCTCATTCCCTTCACTCTGCACTGAGACCCACTCCCCTCGCTCTGCACTGGGCCTCATTCACCTCACTCTGCTCTGGGACCTCATTCTCCTTGCTCTGCTCTGGGCCGCATTACTCTTGCTCTGCACTGGGACCCGGTCCCCTCACTCTGCACTGAGACCCATTCCCCTCGCTCTGCACTGGGACCCATTTCCCTCGCTCGGCACTTGGACGCATTCGCCTCGTTCTGCACTGGGACTCATTCCATTCGTTCTGCACTGGTCCTCATTCCCCTCCCTCTGCTCTGGGACCCATTCCCCTCGCTCTGTACTGGGATCCATTACCCTCGCTCTGCACTGGGACCCATTCCCCTCGCTCTGCACTGGGCCTCATTCCCCTCACTCTGCTCCAGGACCCAGTCCGCTCGCTCTGTACTGGGACCCATTCCCCTCACTCTGCACTGGGCCTCATTCCCCTCACTCTGCTCTGGGACACATTCCCCTCACTCTGCACTGGGACCCATCTCCACACCCTCTGCAATGAGACCCATTCCCCTCGGTCTGCACTGGGACGCATTCCCCATGCTCTGTACTGTGACCCATTCCCCTCACTCTGCACTGGGACCCATTCCCCTCGCTCTGTACTGGGACCCCTTCCCCTCACTCTGCACTTGGACCAATTACCCTCACTCTGCTCTGAGACCTGTTCCCCTCACTGGGACCCATTCCCCTCACTCTCCACTGGGCCTCATTCACCTCCCTCTGCACTGAGACCCACTCCCCTCGCTCTGCACTGGGCCTCATTCACCTCACTCTGCTCTGGGACACATTCCCCTCACTAGGCAATGGGACCCATTCTCCTTGCTCTGCTCTGGGCAGCATTACTCTCGCTCTGTACTGGGATCCATTCCCCTCGCTCTGCACTGGGACCCATTCCCCTCGCTCTCCACTGGGCCTCATTCACCTCCCTCTGCACTGAGACCCACTCCCCTCGCTCTGCACTGGGCCTCATTCACCTCACTCTGCTCTGGGACCTCATTCCCCGCGCTCTGCACTGGGACCCATTCTCCTTGCTCTGCTCTGGGCCGCATTACTCTTGCTCTGCACTGGGACCCGGTCCCCTCACTCTGCACTGGGACCCATTCTCCTTGCTCTGCTCTGGGCCGCATTACTCTTGCTCTGCACTGTGACCCAGTCCATTCGCTCTGCACTGGGACCCATTCCCCTCGCTCGGCACTTGGACGCATTCGCCTCGTTCTGCACTGGGACTCATTCCATTCGTTCTGCACTGGTCCTCATTCCCCTCCCTCTGCTATGGGACCCATTCCCCTTGCTCTGTACTGGGTCCCATTCCCCTCCGTCTGCACTGGGACCCATTCCCCTTCCTCTGTACTGGGTCCCATTCCCCTCCGTCTGCACTGGGACCCATTCCCCTCACTCTGCATTAGACCTCTTCCCCTCACTCTGCACTGGGACCCATTCTCTTGCTCTGTACTGGGACCCATTCTCCTCGCTCTGCACTGGGACACCTTTCCCTCACTCTGCACTGGGACCCATTCTCTTGCTCGGTACTGGGACCCATTCTCCTCGCTCTGCACTGGGACACCTTTCCCTCGCTCTGCAGTGGGACCCATTCTCCTCGCTCTGCACTGGGACCCTTTCCACTCGCTCTGTACTGGGACCCATTCCCCTCGGTCTGCACTGGGACCCATGCCCCTCACTCTGCACTGTCACCCACACCCCTCGCTCTGCACTGGGACCCATTCCCCCCACTGTGCACTGGTATCCATTCCACTCGCTCTGCACTGGGACCTATTCCCCTCGCTATGCACTGGAACATATACCCCTCGCTCTGCACTGGGACCCATTCCCCTCACTCTGAACTGGGACCCATTCCCCTCATTCTGCACTGGGACCCATTCCTCTCGCTCTGCACTGGGACCTATTCCCCTCGCTATGCACTGGAACATATACCCCTCGCTCTGCACTGGGACCCATTCCCCTCGCTCTGCAATGGGACCCATTCCTCTCGCTCTGCACTGGGTATCTCATTCCCCTCGCTCTGCAATGAGACCCATTCCTCTCGCTCTGCACTGGGACCTATTCCCCTCGCTATGCACTGGAACATATACCCCTCGCTCTGCAATGAGACCCATTCCCCTCGCTCTGCAATGAGACCCATTCCTCTCGCTCTGCAATGAGACCCATTCCCCTCGCTCTGCAATGAGACCCATTCCTCTCGCTCTGCACTGGGACCCATTTCCCTCGCTCAGCACTGGGACTCATTCCATTCATTCTTCACTGGTCCTCATTCCCCTCCCTCTGCTCTGGAACCCATTCCCCTCACTCTGCACTGGGACGCGTTCCACTCGCTCTGCACTGGGACCCATTCCCCTTGCTCTGTACTGGGACCCATTCCCCTCACTCTGCACTGGGACCCATTCCCCTCACTCTGCACTGGGACCCATTCCCCTTGCTCTGTATTGGGACCCATTCTCCCCACTCTGCACTGGGACACCTTTCCCTCGCTCTGCATTGGGACCCATTCCCCTTGCTCTGTACTGGGACCCATTCCCCTCGCTCTGTACTGGGACCCCTTCCCCTCACTCTGCACTGGGACCTATGCCCCTCACTCTGCACTGGGACCCATTCCCCTCACTCTGCACCGGTGCCCATTCCCCTTCCTCTGCACTGTAACCCACACCCCTCGCTCTGCACTGGGACCCATTCCCCCCACTGTGCACTGGTATCCATTCTACTCGCTCTGCACTGGGACCTATTCCCCTCGCTCTGCACTGGGACCCATTCCCCTCACTCTGAACTGGGACCCATTCCCCTCATTCTGCACTGGGACCCATTCCTCTCGCTCTGCACTGGGACCTCATTCCCCTCGCTCTGCACTGGGACCCATTCCCCTCGCTCTGCACTTGGACCCATTCCCCTCGCTCTGCACTGGGACCCATTCCCCTCGCTCAGCACTGGGACGCATTCGCCTCGCTCAGCACTGGGACGCATTCGCCTCGTTCTGCACTGGTCCTCATTCCCCTCCCTCTGCTCTGGAACCCATTCCCCTCGCTCTGTACTGGGATCTATTCCCCTCGCTTTGGACTGGGACCCATTCCCCTTGCTCTGCACTGGGCCTCATTCCCCTAACTCTGCACTGGGACCCATCCCCCTCACTCTGCACTGGGCCTCATTCCCCTCACTCTGCTCCAGGATTCAGTACGCTCGCTTTGTACTGGGACCCATTCCCCTCACTCTGCACTGGGCCTCATTCCTCTCACTCTGCTCTGGGACACATTCCCCTCACTCTGCACTGGGACCCATTCCCCTCACTCTGCACTGGGACCCATTCCCCTCACTCTGCTCTGAGACCTGTTCCCCTCACTAGGACCCATTCCCCTCGCTCTCCACTGGGCCTCATTCACCTCCCTCTGCACTGAGACCCACTCCCCTCGCTCTGCACTGGGCCTCATTCACCTCACTCTGCTCTGGGACACATTCCCCGCGCTCTGCACTGGGACCCATTCTCCTTGCTCTGCTCTGGGCCGCATTACTCTTGCTCTGCACTGGGACCCGGTCCCCTCACTCTGCTCTGGGACACATTCCCCTCACTCTGCTCTGGGACCCATTCCCCTCCCTCTGTACTGGAACCCATTCCCCTCCCTCTACACTGGGACCCATTCCCCTCGCTCGGCACTGGGACGCATTTGCCTCGTTCTGCACTGGTCCTCATTCCCCTCCCTCTGCTCTGGGACCCATTCCCCTCGCTCTGTACTGGGATCCATTCCCCTCGCTCTGCACTGGGACCCATTCCCCTCACTCTGCTCTGGGACACATTCCCCTCAATCTGCACTGGGACCCATTCCCCTCGCTCTGCATTGAGACCCATTCCCCTCGCTCTGCACTGGGACCCATTCCCCTTGCTCTGTGCTGGGACATTCCCCTCACTCTGCACTGGGACCCATTCCCCTTCCTCTTTACTGGGTCACATTCCCCTCAGTCTGCCCTGGGACGCATTCCCTTCGCTCTGCAATGGGACACATTCCCTTCGCTCTGCACTGGGACCCATTCCCCTCACTCTACACTGGGTCCCATTCCCCTCGCTCTGCACTGGGTCCCATTCCCCTCTTTCTGCACTGGGACCCATTCCCCTCACTCTGCATTGGACCTCATTCCCCTCACTCTGCACTGAGGCCCATTCCCCTTGCTCTGTACTGGGACCCATTCTCCTCGCTCTGCACTGGGACACCTTTCTCTCGCTCTGCAGTGGGAGCCATTCCCCTCGCTCTGTACTGGGACCCATTCCCCGTGCTCTGCTTCTGGACCCATTCTCCCCGTTTTGCACTGGGACCCATTCCCCTCACTCTGCAATGGGACCCATTCCCCTCACTCTGCACTGGGACCCATTCCCCTTCCTCTGTACTGGGTCACATTCCCCTCACTCTGCACTGGCACGCATTCCCTTCGCTCTGCACTGGGACCCATTCCCCTCACTCGACACTGGGTCCCATTCCCCTCGCTCTGCACTGGGTGCCATTCCACACTTTCTGCACTGGGACCCATTCCCCTCACTCTGCATTGGACCTCATTCCCCTCACTCTGCACTGGGACCCATTCTCCTCGCTCTGCACTGGGACCCATTCCCCTCACTCTGCACTGGGACCCATTCCCCTTCCTCTGTACTGGGTCACATTCCCCTCACTCTGCACTGGGACGCATTCCCTTCGCTCTGCAATGGGACACATTCCCATCACTCTGCACTGGGACCCATTCCCCTCACTCTTCACTGGGTCCCATTCTCCTCGCTCTGCACTGGGTCCCATTCCCCTCTTTCTGCACTGGGACCCATTCCCCTCACTCTGCATTGGACCTCATTCCCCTCACTCTGCACTGGGACCCATTCCCCTTGCTCTGTACTGGGACCCATTCCCCTCATTCTGCACTAAGATCCATTCCCCTCACTCTGCAGTGGGAGCCATTCCCCTCGCTCGGTACTGGGACCCATTCCCCATGCTCTGCTTCAGGACCCATTCTCCTCGCTCTGCACTGGGACCCATTCCCCTCGCTCTGTACTGGGACCCATTCCCCTCACTCTGCACTGGGACCCCTTCCCCTCAATCTGCACTGGGACCTATTCCCCTCACTCTGCACTGGGACCCATTCCCCTCGCTCTGCACTGGGACCCATTCCCTTCACTCTGCACTGGGAACTATTCCCCTCACTCTGCAGTGGAACACATACCCTTCACTCTGAACTGGGACCCATTCCATTCGCTCTGCACTGGGCCTCATTCCCCTCCCTCTGCTCTGGGACCCATTCACCTCACTGTACACTGGGACGCATTCACCTCGCTCTGCTCTGGGACTCATTCCATTCGTACTGCACTGGGCCTCATTCCCCTCCCTCTGCTCTGGGAGCCATTCCCCTCGCTCTGTACTGGGATCCATTTACCTCACTCTGCACTGGCCGTCATTTTCCTCGTGCTGCGCTGGGTCACATTCCCCTCACACTGCACTGGGACGCATTCCCTTCGCTCTGCAATGGGACGCATTCCCCTCGCTCTGCACTAGGACCCATTCCCCTCGCCCTGCAATGAGACCCATTCCCCTTGTTCTGCACTAGGACCCATTCCCCTCGCTCTGCTCCAGGACCCGGCCCCCTCGCTCTGTAATGGGACTCATTCCCCGCACTCTGCACTGGGACCCATTCCCCTCGCTCTGCACTGGGACCCATTCCCCTCCCCCTGCTCTGGGACCCATTATCCTCACTCTACACTGGGACCCATTCCCCTCACTCTGCATTGGGACCCATTCCCCTCACTCTGCACTGGGACCTATTCCCCTTCCTCTGTACTGGGTCACATTCCCCTCACTCTGCACTGGGACGCATTCCACTCTTTCTGCACTGGGACCCATTCCCCTCACTCTGCATTGGGACCCATTCTCCTCGCTCTGCACTGGGTCCCATTCCCCTCGCTCTGCAATGGGACCCATTCCCCTTGCTCTGTACTGGGACCCATTCCCCATGCTCTGCTTCAGGACCCATTCTCCTCGTTTTGCACTGGGGCCCATTCCCCTCGCTCTGCACTGGGTCCCATTTCCCTCTTTCTGCACTGGGACCCATTCCCCTGACTCTGCATTGGACCTCATTCCCCTCACTCTGCACTGGGACCCATTCCCCTTGCTCTGTACTGGGACCCATTCTCCTCACTCTGCACTGGGACACCTTTCTCTCGCTCTGCAGTGGGAGCCATTCCCCTCGCTCTGTACTGGGACCCATTCCCCATGCTCTGCTTCTGGACCCATTCTCCCCGTTTTGCACTGGGTCACATTCCCCTCACTCTGCACTGGGACGCATTCCCTTCGCTCTGCACTGGGACCCATTCCCCTCACTCTACACTGGGTCCCATTCCCCTCGCTCTGCACTGGGTGCCATTCCACACTTTCTGCACTGGGACCCATTCCCCTCACTCTGCATTGGACCTCATTCCCCTCACTCTGCACTGGGACCCATTCCCCTCATTCTGCACTAAGATCCATTCCCCTCACTCTGCAGTGGGAGCCATTCCCCTCGCTCTGTACTGGGACCCATTCCCCATGCTCTGCTTCTGGACCCATTCTCCTCGCTCTGCACTGGGACCCATTCCCCTCGCTCTGTACTGGGACCCCTTCCCCTCACTCTGCACTGGGACCCATGCCCCTCACTCTGCACTGGGACCCATTCCCCTCGCTCTGCACTGGGACCCATTCCCTTCACTCTGCACTGGGAACTATTCCCCTCACTCTGCACTGGAACACATACCCTTCACTCTGAACTGGGACCCATTCCATTCGCTCTGCACTGGGCCTCATTCCCCTCCCTCTGCTCTGGGACCCATTCACCTCACTGTACACTGGGACGCATTCACCTCGCTCTGCTCTGGGACTCATTCTATTCGTTCTGCACTGGGCCTCATTCCCCTCCCTCTGCTCTGGGAGCCATTCCCCTCGCTCTGTACTGGGATCCATTTACCTCACTCTGCACTGGCCGTCATTTTCCTCGTGCTGCGCTGGGTCACATTCCCCTCACACTGCACTGGGACGCATTCCCTTCGCTCTGCAATGGGATGCATTCCCCTCGCTCTGCACTAGGACCCATTCCCCTCGCCCTGCAATGAGACCCATTCCCCTTGTTCTGCACTGGGACCCATTTCCCTCACTCTGCACTGGGACCCATTTCCCTCACTCTGCACTGGGACCCATTCTGCTCACTCTGCACTGGGCCTCATTCCCCTCCATCTGCTCTGGGACACATTCCCCTCACTCTGCACTGAGACCCATTCCCCTCACTCTGCACTGGGACCCATTCCCCTCGCTCTGCTCCAGGACCCGGCCCCCTCGCTCTGTAATGGGACCCATTCCCCTCACTCCTCACTGGGACCCATTCCCCTCGCTCTGCACTGAGACCCATTCCCCTCACTCTGCACTGGGACCCATTCCCCTCGCTCTGCTCCAGGACCCGGCGCCCTCGCTCTGTAATGGGACCCATTCCCCTCACTCCTCACTGGGACCCATTCCCCTCGCTCTGCACTGGGACCCATTCCCCTCACTCTGCACTGGCCGTCATTCCCCTCGCTCTGCACAGGACGCATTCGCCTCGCTCTGCACTGGGCCTCATTCCCCTCCCCCTGCTCTGGGACCCATTATCCTCACTCTACACTGGGACCCATTCCCCTCACTCTGCATTGGGACCCATTCCCCTTTCTCTGTACTGGGTCACCTTCCCCTCACTCTGCATTGGACCTCATTCCCCTCACTCTGCATTGGGACCCATTCCCCTCACTCTGCACTGGGTCCCATTCCACTCTTTCTGCACTGGGACCCATTCCCCTCACTCTGCATTGGACCTCATTCCCCTCACTCTGCACTGGGACCCATTCCCCTCGCTCTGCAGTGGGACCCATTCCCCTTGCTCTGTATTGGGACCCATTCTCCTCGCTCTGCACTGGGACACCTTTCCCTCGCTCTGCAGTGGGACCCATTCCCCTCACTCTGTACTGGGACCCATTCCCCATGCTCTGCTTCAGGACCCATTCTCCTCGTTTTGCACTGGGTCCCATTCTCCTTGTTTTGCACTGGGACCCATTCCCCTCCATTTGCTCTGGGACACATTCCCCTCACTCTGCACTAGGACCCATTCCACTGGCTCTGCACTGGGACCCATTCCCCTTACTCTGCACTGAGACCCATTCCCCTCACTCTGCACTGGGACGCATTCCCCTCGCTCTGCTCCAGGACCCTGTCCCCTCGCTATGTAATGGGACCCATTCACTTTGCTCTGCATTGGGTACCTTCCCCTCGCTCTGCACTGGTACTCATTCCCCTCACTCTGCACTGGGACCCATTCCCCTCGCTCTGCACTCGGACCCATTTTTGTTTAGATTAGATTACACCGTGGAAACAGGCCCTTCGGCCCAACAAGTCCACACCGACCCACCGAAGCGCAACCCACCCATGCCCCTACATTTACCCCTTACTGGGCAATTTAGCCAATTCACCTGACCTGCACATTTTTGGACCATGGGAGGAAACCGGAGCACCCGGAGGAAACCCACACAGACACCGGGAGAACGTGCAAACTCCACACAGTCAGTCGCCTGAGGCGGAATTGAACCCAGGTCCCTGGGGCTGTGAGGCAGCAGTGCTAACCACTGTGCCACCGTGCCGCCCATTCCACTCGCTCTGCACTGGGACCCATTCCCCTCACTCTGCACTTGGACCCATTCCCCTCACTCTGCACTGGGGTCCGTTCCCCTCGCTCTGCACTGGGGTCCGTTCCCCTCGCTCTGCACTGGGACCCATTCCCCTCACTCTGCACTGGGACCCATTCCCCTCACTCTGCATTGGGGACCATTCCCCTTCCTCTGCACTGGTACCCATTCCCCTTGCTCTGCACTGGGACCCATTCCCCTCTCTCCACACTGGGACCCATTCCCCTTGCTCTGCATTGGGACCCATTCCCCTCTCCCTGAATTGGGGACCATTCCCCTCGCTCTGCACTGGGACCCATTCTCCTCACTCTGCACTGGGTACCTTCCCCTCTCCCTGAATTGTGGACCATTCCCTTCGCTCTGCTCTGGGACCCGATTCACACGTTCTGTACTGGGATCCATTCCCCTCGCTCTGCACTGGGACCCGATTCACACGCTCTGTACTGGGATCCATTCCCCTCGCTCTGCACTGGGACCCGATTCACACGTTCTGTACTGGGATCCATTCCCCTCGCTCTGCACTCGGACCGTGGAAACAGGCCCTTCGGCCCAACAAGTCCACACCGACCCACCGAAGCGCAACCCACCCATGCCCCTACATTTACCCCTTACCTAACACTATGGGCAATTTAGCATGGCCAATTCACCTGACCTGCACATTGTTGGACCGTGGGAGGAAACCGGAGCACCCGGAGGAAACCCACGCAGACACGGGGAGAATGTGCAAACTCCACACAGTCAGTCGCCTGAGGCGGGAATTGAACCCAGGTCCCTGGCGCTGTGAGGCAGCAGTGCTAACCACTGTGCCACCGTGCCGCCCATTCCACTCGCTCTGCACTGGGACCCATTCCCCTCACTCTGCACTTGGACCCATTCCCCTCATTCTGCACTGGGATCCATTCCCCTTGCTCTGCACTGAGACCCATTCCCCTCTCCCTGCATTGGGGACCATTCCCCTCGCTCTGCACTGGGGTCCCCTTCCCCTCACTCTGCACTGGGACCCATTCCCCTTGCTCTGCACTGGGGACCCCTTCCCCTCACTCTGCACTGACACCCATTCCCCTCGCTCTACACTCAAAGAACAAAGAAAATTTATAGCCCAGGAACAGGTCATTCTGCCCTCCAAGCCTGAGTCGTTCCAAATTCACTGTCTAAACCTGTCACCCAATTCCTAAGCAACTGTATCCCTCTGCTCCCCACCCTCTCATGCACCTGTCCAGATGCATCTTATATAAATCTACTGTGCCTGCCTCTTCCACCTCTGCTGGCAACGTGTTCCAAACACCCATCACCCTCTGTGTGAAGTACTTGCCGCATGTATCCCCTTAAACTTTTAACCTTTCACCTTGAAAGCGTGACGTCCCGTTATTGAATCCTTCACCCGAGGAAAAGTTTATCTCCATCTATGATTTGGAGATGCCGGTGTTGGACTGGGGTGCACAAAGTTGAAAATCACACAACACCAGCTTATAGTCCAACAGGTTTAATTGGAAGCACACTAAACTTTTGCTATAAATTTTGTGTCTGACAATTGTGTCCTCCACAACCACCTGATGAAGGACCAGTGCACTGAAAGCTAGTGCTTCCAATTAAACCTGTTGGACTATAACCTGGTGTTGTGTGATTTTTATCTCTAACTACCCTATCTATACCCTTCATGATTTTATAAACGTCAATCAGGTCCCCCCTCAATCTCCTTTTTTTCTAATGAAAACAATCTTAACCTACCTCTCTTCATAGTTCGCACCTTCCGTACCAGGCAACATCCTTGTAAACCTTCTCTGCACCAAAGCGTCCACATCCTTTTGGTAATGCGGCAACCAGAACTGTACACAGGATTCTAAATGCAGCTAAACCAATGTCTTGTACAATGTTGACATGACCTGCCAGCTCTTATACTCAATACCTCATCCAATGAGGGCAAGCATACCATATGCCTTCTTGACCACTCTATGCATCTATGCAGCAACCTTCAGGGTACAATGGACCTGCACTCCCAGATCTCTCTGCTCATCAACTTTTCCCAAGGGTCTTCCTTTTACTGTATAGTTCACTCTAGAATTAGACTTCCCAAAATGCATCACTTCACATTTGTCTGGATTGAACTCCATCTGTCACTTCTCCACCTAACTCTCCAGTCTATCTATATCCTCTCGTATTCTTTGATAGTCCCCTATGTTTTCTGCTACTCCACCAATCTTTGTGTCATCTGCAAACTTGCTGATCATACCCTCTTCCAGATCATTTATGTATTTCACAAACAACAGTGGCCCCAACACTGACCCCCGTGGGACACCACTGGTCACCTTTCTCCATTTCGAGAAACTCCCTCCAACTACTACTCTCTGTCTCCTGCTGCTCAACCAATTCTTTATCCACCTAGCTAGAACACACTGCACACCATGTGACTTCACTTTCTCCATTAGTCTACCATGGGGAACCTTATAAAACCTTACTAAAGTTCATGTATATGACGTCTACAGCTCTTCCTTGATCTATCAACTTGGTCACTGCCTCAAAGAAATCTATTAAGTTGGTAAGGCACAATCTCCCCTGCACAAAACCATGTTGCTTATCACTGATGAGCCCATTCTTTTCCAAATATACATAGATTTTATCCCTCAGTACCTTCTCCAGCAACTTTCCCACCACTGACATGAGGCTCACTGGTCTGTAGTTACCTGGAATATCCCTTCTACCCTTCTTGTACAGGGGGACAACATGAGCAACCTTCCAGTCCTCCGGCACCTCGCCTGTGTTTAAGGATGCCACAAAGATATCTGTCAGGGCCCCGGCTATTTCCTCTCTCGCCTCCATCAGAACCTGGGATAGATCCCATCCAGTCCTGGGGATTTGTCCACCTTAATAACCTCTAGCCTACCTAACACATCTTCCCTATTTATGTCAACGTGATCCAAACTAATCAAACTTCTATCTCTGATCTCAACATTCAAAATGTTCCTCTCCTCAGTGAACACTGATACAAAGTAATCATTCAGAATCTCGCCCATTCTCTCAGGTTCGACACACAGCCTTCCTTCCTTATTATTTAGTGGACCAATCCTTTCTCTAGTTACCCGCTTGCTTCTTATGTAAGAATAAAAGGCTTTGGGATTCTCTTTAATTCTGCTCACTAAAGCTATTTCACAAACCCTTTTAGCCCGCTTTATTCCTCGTTTAAGACTGGTCCTACTCTCCCGATATTCCCTCAGGCCTCATTCTGTTCTTAGCTGCCTGGACCTTATGTACACTTCCCTTTTCCTCTTGGCTAGTCGTACAATTTCTCCTGTCATCCACGGTTCATGAATCTTGCCCTTCCTATCCTTCGCCTTCAACGGGACATACCTATCCTGCACTATCTTTAACCTATCTTTGAAAGCCTCCCATGTCTCAAATGTGGCCTTCCCTTCAAATAGCTGTGTCCAATCCACATTTCCCAGCTCCTGCCTAATTTTGATATCATTGGTCTTGGCCTAATTTAATGCTCTTCCCTTAGGACCACTCTCATCTTTGTCTACGATTATTCTAAACCTTACAGAATTGTGGTCACTGTTCCCAAAGAAATCCCCCACCGCAACTTTTACCACCTGTCCTGGCTCGTTCCCCAGTACCAGGTCCAATATGGCCCCTTCCCTCATCGGTCTATTGACATACTGCTCTGGAAAACTCTCCTGGACATTTTTCACAAATTCTGCCCCATCCAGACCTCTAACACTAAGTGTATCCCAGTCAATGTTGGGAAGATTAAAATCTCCCATCACCACTACCCTATTGCCTCTTCATCTTTCCATAATCTGTTTACCTGTTTGTTCTTCTACCTCACGCTCACTGTTGGGAGGTCTGTAATACAGCCCCAACAATGTAACTGCACCCTTCTTATTTCTCAGCTTCACCCATAATGCCTCACTACCCACGACCTCCATAGTGTCCTCCTTTAGCACAGCCGTGATATCGTCCCTGACCAGCAATGCAACTCCTCTCCCCCTTTTACTTCCTTCCCTTTCCTGTCTGAAGCGCCTATATCCTGGAACATTTAGTTGCCAATCATGCCCTTCCTTCGACCAAGTCTCTGTGATTGCAATAACGTCATACGCCCATGCACCAATCCAAGCCCTAAGTTCATCTGCCTTACACACTATACTCCTTGCATTAAAGTATATGCACTTTGGGCCACCAGTTCTTTTGCTTTCATCTGATCTCTGCCTACTCTTCCCTTTATTAATGCTAACTTTATGATTCTTACAGTCTCCAGTTTCCACCTCGCTGTCTACTAGTCTTTTCTTCTGGTTCCCAGCCCCCTGCCATATTAGTTTAAAACCTCCCCAGCAGCAGCAGCAGCAAAAATTCCCCCCAGGACATTACTTCCGGTCTGGTTCAGGTGTAGATGTCCAATTTGTAATAGTTCCACCTTCCCCAGAACCGGTCCCAATGTCCAACAAATCTGAACCCCTGCCTCCTACACCATCTCTCAAGCCATGTGTTCATTCTGCCCATATTTTCATTTCTACGCTGGCTAGCACGTGGTAGCAATCCCGAGATCACGACCTTTGAGGCCCCCCTTTTTAACCTCTCTCCTTACTCCCTGAATTCTGCTTTCAGGACCTCAACTCACTTTTTTTTACTTATGTCGGTGGTGCCGAAATGCACCATGACAACTGGCTGTTCACCCTCCCCATTTAGAATGCTCTGCAGCCACTCGGTGACATCCCTAATCCATGCACCTGGGAGGCAACATACCATCCGGGAGTCCCGTTTTTGGCCACAGAACTGCCTATCTACTCCCCTCACAATAGAATCCCCTATGACTATGGCCCTACGAGTCTTTTTCCTGCCCTTCTGAACAGCAGTGCCCACCACGGTGCCGTTATCCTGGCAACTGCTGCCCTCCCCTGGTCAGCCATCTCCCCCAACAATATCCAAAACAGTATACCTGTTTTAGAGGGAGATAACCGCAGGGGACACCTGCATAGCCTTCCTACTCTTTTTCTGTGTTTTGGTCACCCTCTCACTGTCTCCCTGAGCAACTCTAACCTGCGGTGTGACCAGTTCACTAAACGTGCTATCCACGACCTCCTCAGCATCGCGGATGCCCCACAGTGAGTCCATCCACAGCTCCAGAGCCGTCATGTGGTCAAACAAGAGCTGCCCTGGACATACTTCTTGCAAATGTAAGAGTCAGGATCATCAGACACGTCCTTGAGCTCCCACATCAAGCAATAGGCACATGCCATGAGTCTGAGGTCCCCTGTCATTGTAAGCCTTAGCTTTATATCAACTAACTAACTCAGAACTATTCCCCTCACTCTGCACTGGCACCCATTCCCCTCACTCTGCACTGGCACCCATTCCCCTCGCTCTGTACTGGGACCCATTCCCCTCGCTCTGCACCAGGACCAATTCCCCTCGCTCTGCACTGGAACCCATTCCCCTCGCTCTGGACTGGGACCCATTCCCCTCGCTCTGCACCAGGACCAATTCCCCTCGCTCTGCACTGGAACCCATTCCCCTTGCTCTGCACTGGAACCCATTCCCCTCGCTCTGCACTGGAACCCATTCCCCTCGCTCTGTACTGGGACCCATTCCCCTTGCTCTACACTGGGACTCATTCCCCTCGCTCTGCACCAGGACCAATTCCCCTCGCTCTGTACTGGGACCCATTCCCCTCGCTCTGGAGTGGGACCAATTCCCCTCGCTCTGGACTGGGACCCATTCCCCTCGCTCTGCACCAGGACCAATTCCCCTCGCTCTGCACCAGGACCAATTCCCCTCGCTCTGCACCAGGACCAATTCCCCTCGCTCTGGACTGGGACCCATTCCCCTCGCTCTGCACTGGGTCTAATTCCCCTCGCTCTGCACTGGGACCCATTCCCCTCGCTCTACACCAGGACTAATTCCCCTTGCTCTGGACTGGGACCTATTCCCCTCACTCTGCACTGGGACCCATTCCCGTCGCTCTGCACTGGGACCCATTCCCCTCGCTCAGCTCTGGGACCCGTTCCCCTCACTGTGTTCTGGGTCTTTCTCCCATCTTGCTGCTCTGGGACTCATTTCCCCTCCCGCCATCCAGGGTCTGCTAAAAAGAGAGGAAAAAGGAAGTGAAAAAAGAAAAAGGACAGGCAGAGCAGAGGACCTCCATATGGAGTGTGTATGTCTGCCCCAGTCGCTGTAAGGCTGGATAGAAATGGAGGTGCAACATGCTTTGTGGGGTCATATATGTAAGACAGTCAAATGTAATGCACATACGTCAGATAATGGAATATTAACCCTTTATATCTACAAACGCCGTACCTAAGGAGGTAGGAGCCATGCTCCAGCTATTGGAAGCCTTTTCTTTAGCTTACAGCTGTCAATGCTTCCAAGCAGCACCTTCACAGCAGCACATTGTGACTTTATGAAGAGTGCAACATGCATTCATCACAATAATACCCAGACTCTGGGCATCATGGCAGCTGAGCTGTTAGCACTGCTGCCTCTCAGCACCTGGGGCACGGGTTCAATCCCATCCTGGGACAGCAGTCTGTATGAAGTCTGCATGTTCTCTCTTTGTCTGCGTGGGTTTCCTCCTGGTGCTCCTGTTTCCTCCCACAATCCAAAGCTGTGCAGGTCAGATGGAACGTCCATGCTAAATTGCCCATAGTGTTCAGGGATCTGCACACCAGGTGGGTTCGCCCTGGGAAACGCAGGGTTATAAGGTAGGGGTGTGGGTCTGGGTGGGATTCTCTACATAGGGTTAGTGTGGACTCAATGGGCCAAATGGCCTCCTTCCACACTGTAGGGATTCTGTTAAAGTTAAGTCATGAAGAGAAATTACATAAACTAGAGTTCAGACTAGATCTTGATTCTGATGCAGAATGATATCAGACTCAAAACTGAGTCTTGGAATACCAGGCTGATTCCCAGGATGACAGGACCGACGTATGAGGAGAGTTTGGATCAGTTAGGACTGTATTCACTGGAGATTAGAAGAATGAAGGTGGATCTCATGGAAACCAATAAGATCTTCACAGGATAGACAGAGTAAACCCAGGAAGGATATTCCCAATGACTGGGAACACCAGAACCTGGGGGTCACAGTCTAGTGATACAGGGTAGGCCATTCCGGACTGAGATGACGATAATGTCATCACTCGGAGAGCAGGGAGCCTATGGAACTCTCTGCCACAGAAAGGGGTTGAGGACAAAACATGGCCTGTTTTCAAGAAGGACTTAGATATATTTCTTAGGGTTAAAGAGATCAAAGGGTCTGGGGAGAGAAAGTAGGAACAGGGGACTGAGTTGGGTGATCAGCCATGATCATATTGAATGGTGGAGCAGGCTTGAAAGGCCGAATGGCCTACTTCTGCTCCTGTTTCCTATGTTTCTAAAACATTATGTCTGCTTTCCCTCCCTGGATGCTGCTTTTATTACACAAATCTGATTTGTAATTCCTTGGACTTAAAAGGTTGAGGGATGACTTGAATAAAGTTAAAGATGTTGAAGGGAGTGGATGGGGAAGGTAGAAACAATTTCACTGGTTGTGGGGTTGAGGCCCGAGGTGAGGGCTCCGTTTAATCATTAGACAAGTCCTTCTAGGAGTGAACTGAGAAGAAACTTCCAATCACACGCTGCTGCTGAAATCGGAAACTCTCTTCTGCAAATGGGAATTGATGAGAGATCAGTTATTAGTTTTAAAGCTGAAATTGACTGTCTTTGTTAATTAGTGAAATAATGGATATAGGTGAAAAGAGAGTCAGATTATAAATGATCCAGAATTATGTTGAATGGCAGGACAGTCAAATAACTCACTCTAACTTTCTGCTCAACTCCTAACCAATCCAATGTACTTACAACATTCAAACAGCCCTTGCCAAACAATTCAGATTACATTTTTCTGACTATATTGGAATATTTCCCTGTGTCCTCTCTGACCTATTACACTGTGCATATCAGTGCCTCTGCCGTCAACCTTCATTGCCTACCTCATTAGGATCACCCTTGTAAGGATCTACTCAAAGCAATAGCAATGCAGGCAACAGATTGGGAGCAATGACATTCTCTCCGATGCCACTATTTCTAGAATCCTTCAATAAGCTGTCACCTTTAACTCTGCAACAAGGTCTAATCCCATGATATTAACTCCATCCCTGTTCTGCTTCGGAAAGCCAAACTGAGATGGTGCCGGGAGTGGTGACTTTGTACACTTTTCACTGCCTTCAAGTATACGTGGAATCATTGAGTCATGGAGATGCACAGTATGAAAATAAACCCTTCAGTCCAACCGACCAGATATCCTAAATTAATCTAGTCCCATTTGCCACATTTGGCCCATGTCCCTCCAAGCCCTTCCTGTTCATGTACCTATCCAGATGTCTTTTAAATGTTCTAATTGTACCAGCCTCCACCACCTCCTGTAGCAGCTCATTCCATACACGCACCACCCTCTGGGTGAAAATGTTGCCCCTTAGGTCCCTTTTAAATTTTCCCCTCTCTCTTTAAACCTATGCCCTCTAGTTTTAGACTCCCTTACCCTGGGGAAAAGACCTTGGCTAGACATCCTATCCATGCCCCTCATGATTTCATAAACCTCGATAAGGTCACCCCTCAGCCTCCGACACTCAGGGAAAATAGCCCCAGCCTGTTCAGCCTTGATAATAAAATCTAAATCTAAATCAGTGAAGGGTAGAACTGGAGCCAATCCTTGCACACGTTTATAAGCATTTATTTACAGAAATAGACATTTGGAACATGCACCTCCTAACCCAATGGCCACATTTTCAGTCTTCTCCCATTTATGGCAGTATCAACAAATTTCCAGTTAGCGTTCCCCACTCACCTACAACTAAACACAATGAATGTACATTTAACATCCTTCTCCCAAGCCAACCCTGAATATTTCCAGTCTTGGTGACATATTTGACACTGAGGTCATTTCCTCCCCATCACCAAGACTGCTTACTTCCACTTCCATAACCTTACCCACATCCACTCTTAACATCGGTTTAACTTCACTTTGTCATTTCTATTCCCAACTTCTCTAATGCACTCCTTGCAATGCACCAACAACAACAACTTGCATTTATACAACACCTTTAAAGTGACAAAACATCCTCAGATGCTTCAGACGTAATATCACACAGGATTTAACGCTGAGCCCCATGTAAGTCATTCTGGAAATGAAGTGGAGGCAGGTTCAATTAAGACATTCAAGAAAGCATTGGTGGTGATTTGGCTCATCGTGATATGCAGGGGTATGGGAAAAGACAGAGGATAATGGAACCACCATGGAAATTGGTTAGCTCATTTGGATGGATGGCTAGAGTGATCCCAACAGCATGGGTTCAATTCCCACATCAGCTGAGGTAATCATGAAGGACTCTCCTCCTCAACCTCTCCCCTTGCCTGATGCATGCTGACTCTCAGGTTAAACCATCACCAATTTTTCTCTCTCTAATGAGAGCAGCAGGACGATGGCAACTTTGCCTTTCTATTGGAGCCAGTGCCCAGTGCAGACACAATGGGCTGAATGGCCTGCTTCTACAACAGAATGAGTCTGTAAAGAGATGCTGAGAAACATGAAACAGAAGTTTAGCCAAAGAGGTAGTTTTTCAAATATATCTTTAAAAAGGGAACATGGGGAGAGGTTTAAGGAGGGAATTCCAGAATTGAGGTTCTGTTCAGCTGATGGTACAGCCAGCAGGAATGTGCAAGGGGCCAGAGAGACAGGAGATGGCACAGAACCGCGGGACTGAAGGGCGATCAGGGATAGAGAGAGGGCGAGGTCATACAGGGATCTGAAACTGAGGTTGGAACTTTTCCATCTTGCTGAGGGATCAGTGACCAGGGGTCATAGATTGAAGGGGAAAGGGCAGGAGGGTGTGAGGGGTTTCAAGGGAAAACATTTTCACTCAGAGGGGAATCTGGAACCCGCTGCCTGTGAGGGTGGGAGAAGCAGGAACCCTCATCACATTGAAGAAAGATTTGAATGTGTAGTTGTAATGTCAAGGCAATGGGCCAAGTGCTGGGAAATGGGATGAGAATAGGGAGGTGGCTGTTTTTGACCAGCATGAATGAGATGGGCTTTGTGTCTGTGCTGTAGCAGTCTGTGACTCAATGAGTGTAATGAAGTGACCTTATCCATAACACAGTGTGCACACAGGAGACATGGTCAATTATTAGCCTTAAAATGGATGAAATTCGGGTTGGTTTTAGACACTGATGCATTTGGAGATTCTACCAGTGTCACCCTGACCCAACCTGTCAGGCAGCATTCGATGGACTTAAGAAAGTAACTTATCGTTTTATAGATTCTGTTATAGCAGGTTAAACTTCAACACTTCCTGAATTCTCAGCTTTCCACGTGCAGTGGATTTAGAAATCCTTTAGAAGGTTCTGGAATCACAAAAGAAGACAGATACCCAAAGCTGGAGGCAAAAACCCTCCTCACATTGAGGAAAGATTTCATGGACTTGCAATGCCAAGACATAGAAGGGTATGGGCCAAGTGCTGGGAAATGGCATTACAATAGTCAGGTGGCTGTTTTTAACTAGTGCAAGTTCAATGGGTGTTTTTCTGTGTTCTTTATCTCTCTGATTCTAATCCTCTGAGCAGGCTAAATTTTTATTGCTTTTATTAACATTAGTAACTTCTATTTCTCTAAGACTCTGCTGTGCACGACCTAACCAGTTCCCTGTGATCTAGCCTTGTGTTTCATGTCCCAGATCCATGTTCTCGGCTCTCAGATCCTTCACAATCCCATCCAGCCCTGTCTATGCCCTTTCTCCAGCCACAAACAGCTTCTTCTTCAACCTTTTGTTCCTCTGCCTCCAGTGAGATTCCGATGGGTCATGGAGTGACCTCTCATCAGAACAGCGTTTCTTTCTCCACAACCTCAGTGAGTATTATTTCCAATTCAGACTTCCAGCATCTGCAGTACTCTGCTTTAGTACCGGGGATAGACGGAACTGTTTTCCATTATCATACATACTGCCGAGGAAAACATGACTTGAATCATTTGGTCAGTGGTCTGGGCTTGAGCAAAATTTCAGCTTTTTCGGACATCCACGGATAGCGCTATAGTTGGACTGTTAGAAATATAATTGATACTTGCTAGCATGACACTACAAGATGCTCTGTAATGTCATGTGACCTGTCAGTGATTTTGGAGAAGTTTGTGAGGTAGCTGAAACTGTTTATTAGTCTCTGAAATTCCCCTTCTCCATTTGCAACAATCATAAGTTAAAACTGGAATGCACAAACTCAAGATGCACAATGGTCAGGTGTGTTTCAGCAGTGACACCATTCAACACAAAAATTCCTACTGATCACTGGGCAGCCTTCATACTGAACAGGGACAGTCAGGGATGTACCAATATCTGAGGGACATTCTGATCATTGGTTCAGTCTGGATTTTTCCCAACTGGAGAAATTTGAGTGTTAGGCAATGAAACAGGAGGCAACCTTATGAAAATTATTTTTGTACAATGACCTGACCAGACTGGGGGTAAAAGCTCTGTTGGTATGGGGGATGATAAGTGTCAAGAGTGTGGTGCTGGAAAAATACAGCAGGTCAGGCAGCATCTGAGGAGCAGGAAAATCAACGTTTTGGGCAAAAGCCCTTCCTGATGTAGGGCTATTGCCCGAGACGTTGTTTCTCCTGCTCCTCAGATGCTGCCTGACTGCTATGCTTTTCTAGCACCACACTCTCACCCTAATCTCCAGCAGCACGGTGGCACAGTGATTAGCACTGCTGCCTCACAGCGTCAGAGACCCGGGTTCAATTCCTGCCTCAGGCGACTGACTGTGTGGAGTTTGCACATTCTCCCCGTGTCTGCCTGGGTTTTCTCCAGGTGTTCCGGTTTCCTCCCACAGTCCAAAAATATGCAGGTCAGGTGAATTGGCCATGCTCAATTGCCTGTAGTGTTATGGGCATTAGTCAGGGGTGAATGTAGGGGAATGGGTCTGGGTGGGTTGTGCTTCGGTGGATCGGTGTGGACTTGTTGGGCTGAAGGGCCTATTTCCACACTGTAAGTAATCTAATCTTCAGGCCTCACTTTCGCCTGGATGATAAGTGTCGCAGAGTGATGTCAACGCCATGCGTTCAAATCCCACCCTGGCTGAGGTTACCAAGAAAGATGCACCTTTCCAACCTTGCAACCTCACTGCCCACTACCCCAAGTAGCCCAAAGGTCCAGGGGGGCTATGATGACATTGCTTTTCTTTCATTTGGATTTGGAACACACCGCCTGGTGGAAAGTGATTCGACAGCAGCCTTTCAATGAGACTTAGTGGAATACTTGTTGAATTATTGGGGAAAAGATCCAAGGTGTCTCGCTAACAAAGGGGATACATGCCAGGGCAGTTCTCTATTTGAAAACTCTGCCATAGACCTGATTGGCCAAATGGTCTCCTTTCCACACATGGTAACATACAATTGTGACAAATAGCAACTCCTGCAGACTGTCCTGTCAGTGGAGGTGGAGTGGATGGCCAAATCTCCATCAACAGGCCCTCCCAAAGCCACAACCACACCAAGAAAAACAACACTGCAGACACATGGACCTGCTCCAACCCCCCGTCCCCCTGACAATTCACTCACCTTTGCTTGCTCAATTGTCTTCGCTCTTCTGTTTATCATGCTGTGTTGTTGTGGTGAGCCTGCTGTTCACAGCTTATATGGACACATCCTCTGATTCTCTGCCCATCACCACTCCCCTAAGCTGCTGCTCCGTGAACAATTTGGTTATGTCCCCCTCCAGCCCTTCACTGGATCACAGACCTTGCCCTTTCAATTTTCCAGCCTGCTTACCCTGATAGCATTTCTATCTCTCTTCATTCTAATTGAAGATCATTGAAACTGAAGCGTTAACTCTGTTTCTGCCTCTCCACAAATCTGCCAAACATCTCCGTCATTTTCTGCTTTAAAATCAGAACCCACCCTCACTTGAAATTGTGTTGACCACTCCTTTACTGTCACCTCTCTATCATACTCCCTCAATACTGATAGTGCAGCATTCCTTCAGCACTGACCCTCCAACAGTGCGACAGCCCCTCAGCACTGACGCCCCGATAGTGCAGCACTGCCTCAGCACTGACCCCCCAGTAGTGCAGCACTTCCACAGTACTAATCCTCTAACAGTGCTGCAGCCTCTCAGCACTGTCCCCCTGACAATGTGGTGCTCCCTCAGCACTGACCCTCTGACAGTGCAGCACTCCCTCAGCACTGACCCTCTGACAGTGCGGCACTCCCTCAGCGCTGACCCTCTGACAGTGCGGCACTCCCTCAGTACTGACCCTCTGACAGTGCGGCACTCCCTCAGCACTGACCCCCCAATAGTGCAGCACTTCCACAGTACTAATCCTCTAACAGTGCTGTAGCCGCTCAGCACTGTCCCTCTGACAATGTGGTGCTCCCTCAGCATTGATCCTCCAACAGTGCGGCACTCCCTCAGCACTGACACTCTGACAGTGCGGCACTCCCTCAGTACTGACCCTCTGACAGTTCAACACTCTAGGACCTCTTGGTTTCTGTATCTGTTTTATTATTCTGAAGAAAGAGTCTTCTTGTATTTGAAATATTTGATCTATTTCCTCTCCAGAGAAGCTGCCCGATTACTGTGTTTATTCAGTGTTCACCCCAAGAACTCCCTGGTTCATCTCAGAATGGGATCCGTCTCCTCCTTGGGAAAGAGGGTGTTCCTTATAGAATCTCAGCTGTGTGGGAACAGGCCATTCAGCCTATCGAGTCCACAATGACCCTCCAAAGAGCATCCCACCCAGAACCACTCCCTACCTCAGTAACCCAGCATTTCCCACAGCCAATTCACCCTCACCTGCACATCTTTGGATTGTGGGAGGAAACCAGAGCACCCGGAGGAAACCCAGGCAGACGTGGGAAGAATGTGCAAGCTCCACACAAACAGTCTCCCGAGGCTGGAATCGAACCTGGGTCCCTGTCATTGTGAGGCAGCAGTGCTAACCACTGAGCCACCATAACTCTCTTATCTATTCCAGGCCGTGATTGCAAAGCAGATATCAGCTGATGATAATGACACCAATCCTCCAGTTACTTGTTTCCTTTCCCCAGTTTTCCAGGTTCATTTTCCAATCCATCAAAATCCCTTTAGTGACTGAAACCTCAAAAGCAGCAACGTGAAGAATTCATGCAAAAGCTTTCTGCAAACTGGCTGCTTGATTTTATATGGAAGATGAAAATGTCCCAGATGTTTGAACAGCTGTTACTTTGTTCTTTGTCTCTTTGCCTTCCATTGAAATTACCGTCTGGTGGGATGTGAGACAGAGCAAACTTTCAGATGGAAATGTCAGAGCTGAGACAGTCAGCTGTCTGCTCATAAAACTGTCATTGAGACCCCACCCTAACCCTAACCCTAACCATAACCCTCACCCTACCCCTAACCCTTACCCTGACCCTGACCCTGACCCTAACCCTAACGCCAACCCTGACCCTGACCCTAACACTAACCCTGAGCCTAACCCTAACCCTGACCCTGAGGCTAACCCTGACTCTAACACTGGCCCTAACCCTAACCCTAACCCTGACACAAACCCTGACCCTAACCCTACCCCTAACCCTAATCCTAAGTGCTCATAAAACTACTCATTGCAACACTAAACAGAGAATACAGAACACACTCTCAGAGCATGTACCTAAATGTTGTGGAAGAAAAGTTGCCACAACACCAGCTTCATGAAGATGGTGGGCAGCTGCATTTGCAAGGTGTGCACATAGCAACGGTGGAGTCAAGTTTGTGTCAGTGCGGTACCCAGTGACATCAGTGCCATCTGCAATGATGAGGTCCAACAAGGACTCATAGTGGTGTGGACATCGGTGGAGTTAAGATGGCACCAAAGAGCAGCAACTTTCATTCCAAGGTGGCATGGCGAAAGGTGCCCAGTCACCAGGCCCCATAGTGAAGAAGGCCCCTTACCAACAAGGGCTGTAAAGTTGAACATTTTTTTTATGTTGTTACTTTTCAGACTTTATATTCTATATTTTGGTTTATTTGCCTTTGTTACAAAATGCTAGCAGAGAGAGGCGAGTCTATAGAGCCCTTATCACCGTACTGTGTAACAGAATGCACGTGACAATAGATAAATAAATCACCAGAGATCTGCTGTCCCATTGGAGTGACCATCAACTTGTATGGGAGGTGAACCCATAAGACCATAACATATGGGTGCAGAAATTAGGCCATTCAGCCCATCGAGTCTGCTCCGCCATTCAATCCAGGCTGATAAGTTTCTCAACCCCATTCTCCCACTTTCTCCCCGTAACCCTTGATCCCCTTGACATTCAAGGGCCTATGTATCTCAGTCTTAAATATCCTCAATGACCTGGTTTCCACAGCCTTCTGTGGCAGTGAATTCCATAGATTCCCCATTCTCTGACTGAAGAAGTTTCTCCTTATCTCCATTCTAAAGGGTCTTCCCTTTACCCTAAGGCTGTGCCCTCGGGTCCTAGTTTCTCCTACCAATGGAAACATCCTCCCCACATCCACTCTGTCCAGGCCGTTCAGTATTCTGAATGTTTCAATTAGATTGCGCCCCTCATCCTTCTAAACTCCAGTGAGTATAAATCCAGAGTGCTCAAACATTCCTGGGAACATTCTCTTGAGCCTCCTCTGAACCCTCTCCAGGGCCAGTCCATCCTTCCTGAGATATAGGGCCCAAAACTGCACACAATATTCCAAATGTGGTCTGACCAAAGCCTTGTAGAGCCTCAGAAGTACATCCCTGCTTTTATATTCAAATCCTCTCAAAATAAATGTCATCATTGCATTTGCCTTCCTAACTGACTCAACCTTGAGAGAATCCTGGACTAGAATTCCCAAGTCTCTTTGTGCTTCAGACTTCTGAATTTTCTCCCCATTTAGAAAATAGTCCATGCCTCTATTTTTCCTAAAGTGCATTACCTCACACTTACCCATGTTGCACTACAACTGCCACTTTGCCCACTGTCCTAACCTGCCCAAATCCTCCTGCAGCCTCCCCAATACGACCACACCGTTGACATCACGAGCCAGCTCTCTGGGCTGATCAATGCTGACCATAGAGCTGCTCTCCTATTAGAGAGATGTTTTTTGGAGTGAGGTTAGTGTGAGGGTCACCACAATCAGGGTGAGAAGGGTGGACTGTCATGGAAACCTTAGACAGAGCAGGGATTGAACCCACACTATTGGCATCTCCACAGCAGCTGTCCAGCCAACTGAGCTAAATGACCCCCAAGTAAGCAGTGACTACACAATGCTCACAGTGTTTACAAAGCTTCCCAAAGGAGTCACATTGAAATAAATGCATTAACTCTGTCCCTCTCTCTAGATGCTGCCAGACCTGCAGAGTCTTTAGAGTGTTCCCTCAGTTTGTTTTCAGATTTTCAACATCTGCAGTATTTTACTTTTGTTTGCAATGCCTCCCTTGCGTGAATCTTGCTAGATTTTAAAATAAGAATCTTAAGAGGATTGGCGTATCAGAGTAAGGATGTCTTGCTGCAGTTATATTGGGCCTTGGTGAAGTCACACCTTGAGTATTGTGTACAGTTTTGGTCTCCTAGCCTGAGGAAGGATATTCTTGCTGTTGAGGAAGTCCAGCGAAGGTTCACCAGTCTGATTCCCGGGACTGACATATGAGGTTCGACTGGGCTTGTACTCGCTGGAATTTAGAAGAATGAGGGGGATCTCATAGATTTATATAAAATCCTGATGGGACTGGACAGGCAAGGTGTGGGAAGAATGTTTCTGATGTGGGACAAGACCAGAACTAGGAGTCACAGTTTAAGAATAAGGGTAAGCTATTTGGGACTGAGATCAGGAAGAATTTCTTCACTCAGTGAGTTGGGAACCTGGGGAATTCTCTCCGATAGGAAGCTGTTGGGGCCGGTTCATTAGATACATTCAGGAGGGAGTTGGGCATGGCCCTTGCAGTTAAAGGTATCAAGGGATATGGAGAGAGGGTGGGAATGGGATACTTAGAATTGCATGGTCAGCCATGATCATAGCGAATGGTGCAGGCTTGAAGGGCCAAATGGCCTACTCCTGAACCTATTTTCTACTTTTCCCTGTTTCTATTAATGCTCCTGAATTCCTCAAGAATCTAATATTGGTCCTGTCTTGTTTGCTTGTTGATTGGAGACAGCCTTAGCTTGTGGTTTCACATGTAACAGATTAAAATAAAACAAGGTCTCAAGCAATTGGTGAGGTGGGACGTTGGTGAAATAGAAATGTGGGGTAGCTATTGGCTTCATTGATACGAGGCTTGGTATTGTGGGAAACGACCTGAAATTAATTGAGCTGCTTTGGTTGATGAACTCTAAGTGTATATGTCAGCTCTTTCCATTCTTTGTAAAAGTGATTCACTTCTCATAATGGATTATTAGATTAGATTAGATTAGATTAGATTACTTACAGTGTGGAAACAGGCCCTTCGGCCCAACAAGTCCACACCGCCCCGCTGAAGCGCAACCCACCCCTACATCTACATCTACCCCTTACCTAACACTACGGGCAATTTAGCATGGCCAATTCACCTGACCTGCACATCTTTGGACTGTGGGAGGAAACCGGAGTACCCGGAGGAAACCCACGCAGACACGGGGAGAATGTGCAAACTCCATTATTAACCATTATAGACCTATGGCATGTTCCTTGTGAATCACATTATCTCCGGATCTGAATGTCAATAGCTGAGACGATGTTGAAAATAAAAAATGTCTGTAATTTAGTAAAAAAAAGACAAGTCCACACTCTGAGTGTTCTGAAGAAGTCATACTGGACTCGAATCATTATCTGAAACCAATCAACGCAGCAAAGGTTATGGAGAAACACAGTAGGTAGGCAGAATCTGTGGGGACAGAGAGAAATAGAGTTAATATTTTTCGTCTGGTATAACTCTTCGTTTCTGAAGAAAGGTCACTGGACCCAAAAGGTTAGTTCTGTTTCTCTTATCACAGATGTTGTCAAACCCACACCATTATCCTCCAAAGTGTGTTGGGGTGGGGACAAGATGGAAAGAGATGAGTCAGGCACGTTTTCACACAAAAGATGGTGAGGGCCTAAGTGTGCTGTCAGAGGAGGTGGTGGAAGCAAAACAAAACCTGCAGATGCTGGACTCCACAGTAGACAGGCAAGAGGCTGGAGCAAGCCCGGCAGCATCAGGAGGTGGAGAAGTCAATGCTTCAGGTGTAACCCTTCATTAGGACCAGAGGAGGTGGTGGAAGCAGACACAACAGCAGCATTCAAGAAGCACCTGGATGAATACATGAATAGGAGGGAACAGAGGGATACTGATCCAGTAAATAAAGAGAGTTTTATATGGAAGGGCAAGATATGTTGGCGCAGGCTGGGAGTGCTGACGGGCCTGTTCCTGTGCTGCATTGTTCTTTGGTCTTTGTTTTCTATTGTTCTATTTTTACACAGACTGTACCCAGGTGCTAACGTTTATTTTTTCCCCGAATCCTGAGCGATGACTGCCGTGTTTATTACAAATTACAGGCCAAGACACTGAGATCTGAATGTTTTCCAGTCAACCTGCTCAGACACAATATCCTTCTGGAGTAGCTGGGAGTTGAACCCTGGTCTTTTGCCTCAAAGATAGGGGCACTGCCACTGAGCCCCTAGACCCCTCCAGGTGCTAACTTGTTTTATCCTCTCCTGCATATCTCAACAATTTGTGGGCAGCACGGTGGTGCAGTGGTTAGCACTGCTGCCTCACAGCGCCAGAGACCCGGGTTCAATTCCCGCCTCAGGCGACTGACTGTGTGGAGTTTGCACATTCTCCCTGTGTCTGCGTGGGTTTGCTCCGGTTTCCTCCGGCAGGCCAGATGAATTGGCCATGCTAAATTGCCTGTAGTGTTAGGTAAGGGGTAGATGTAGGGGTATGGGTGGGTTGCACTTCGGCGGGTCAGTGTGGACTTATTGGGCCGAAGGGCCTGTTTCCACACTGTAAGTAATCTAATCTAATTGGAACGAATAAATATAATAAGCACTTTCCATTCTTTGAGACTTTAACTGCTGCTTGCTTTGGGATGGATTGGGAATAATGGATCTTATTTCCTATGACCTTCCTCAATATTCCTGGAAGAGGAATGAAACTTGCCACCAAACTGAATAGTCAACACGCGAGTGACAGCAATATCCTGCAGATGCTGAGGATTGGAAAGAAAATGACAAAGCACTGGAGACACTCAGCAGGTCTGGCAGCATCTGCAGCCAGAGAGAAAGAGAGAGCTCACATTTTGAGTCCATTATGACTCTTTCTCAAAACAGTCAACACTCCTTGATAATGACCACTCTCACAGATACCAATGTGAGGTTCCCCATCATACACCAATCCCATTTGGAAAACAATATGAAGGCAACTTTGCAGAAAGATGAGAAGCTTACTTTGATCTCTATATGTCAAGTACCATTGCCAGATGGCTAAACTCAGGCCACAGTTCTGCTATTACCACAATTAGGGGAGAAAGTGAGGACTGCAGATGCTGGAGTATCAGAGCTGAAAATGTGTTGCTGGAAAAGAACAGCAGGTCAGGCAGCATCCAAGGAACAGGAGAATCGACGTTTCAGGCATCCGAAACGTCGATTCTCCTTTCCTTGGATGCTGCCTGACCTGCTGCACTTTTCCAGCAACACATATTACCACAATTACACAGGAAATCACTGCGAAGTACAATTTATTTTTGTCGTTGATTTTTACATGCATTTCATAGAATCATCAAATCATAAAGCACAGAAAAGTCCTTTTGGCCCATCCGCCAAGACTACGCCAATTCTAAAACAGAAACAGAAATTGCTGGTAAAGCTCAGTAGGTCTGGCAGCATCTGTGGAGAGAAATCTCAGAACACTAACTCTAATTAGTCCCATTTTTCTCCAGTAGACCCTGAGTTACTTGTAAGGTAGAAGGCCAGAGATCTAAGGAAAACATGTCTCACCCAGAGGGTGCTGGGAGTTGGGAATGCATGGTGGGGGGGGTGGGGGGCGGGGTGGAGTTTGAGGAGGGCAGCGTTACAAGCTTTGAGAAACACTCAGATTGACTTAATTATACCGATTTTTAACTCTGTAGTAGCCATGATATGGAGGTGCCGGTGTCAGACTGAAGTGGACAAACTCAAAAGTCACATGACACCAGGTTATAGTCTAACAGGTTTATTTGAAATCACTCTGGAACATCTTTCTGAAAGTTTGTGATATCGAATGAACCTGTTGGACTATAACCTGGAGTCGTGTGACTTCTGACTTCATTTCTGTTAGGTTCGGGTGCAGTCTCAGGTTATAAAGTTGCATTTGCTGTTTGTCATCATCTGACAGAGAGCTTTACACGATAGAATTCAGTCCTTATGATATCAACAGGTGTCATACAATGGATAGATACCCAGGCATTAGACTCTGATTTTTCTGTCTCTCTCAGGTTCCCTGGGTATCTGTCCCAGTTTAAAGTTCCATGGGAATTCCCACTGAGCCTCTGACGATCCAGAGACCAGAGAATCGGAGCCAGTCAGAATGTCATGGATTGGAGCCTGGGGAGCTGAGTGCATAATCTAGCAGGCACTGAAGGGGTGCTGCACTGTCAGAGGTAACATTAGCCATTAAACCAGAGTCATATCTGCCGTCTCAGGTGGATGGAAAAGATCACGTGGAAGTGTGTTTCTGCACACAGAGGATACCTCTACACTGTCCTGTGCAATATTAACCCCTCAATAATGCTTGTGGGAACTTGCTGTGTGCAAATTTCCTTCACATCAAATTGAACTAAAAACCATTTAACGCACTTTGGAACATCTTAAAGTCCTAAAAGATGCTATATAAATGCAAGTTTTTCCTTTTTAATCTTTGCCAGAAAGAGCTCACAAGCAGTTCAAAGACCAGTTCCACTTCAATTCAAACACGGCCTCCTTTCTCTGGTATTCACTGAATGTTGGGCTTTCTAAGCAGGGACCAGCTGGTTATGATGATCCATGTTTATTTGTTGTTGAAGGATGTGGGCTGTGGGTTGGCAGTTAGGACTGTTGCCATTTGGAAAAATTGATTCCATTATCTCCGACAGACACCAGCCCGAAAAAAGTGAGGAAGACCTTGGAACAAATCAATCAATGGAGAGGGTCAATGTCAATATGTCAGCTGCTGCTGGCTTTACCCTGGGCGTTGTATACCATCTCAGTAACAATGGACACTTACCAATTAGAATCTGGGAAAAGGTCATCCGATGCTCTGTTTGAAGAACAGCAAAACCAATCCAGCCTGGGACGGTCACTTTATACTGCCTAACCTCCACTACCCTTCAGCTGAACAGAAGATTCTATTTACAGACACACACACACACACACACACAAATACACACACACACACACACACACACACACACACACTCATTTAGACCTATGCACACACACACATTGACATCTACACATGGCCTAACAAATACTTGACTACACCCTTGCCCACATACACAAAGACACACAGATGAACATCCACGTGCATATTTTATATGCTTTTTGTGACTTAGACGCACACACACATAAATGGACATTGCAGAATCCCTTTACACATATACACCTCCCTGTCACACACACATCTACAAACACAGTGATGTAAACTCCCTTACCCTCATCACGGTTCACATTTGTTCCACGGTATTCCATTTTTGGAACGCTGTGTGTAATTCTGGTCTCCCTGCAACAGGAAACATATTGTCAAACTTGAAAGGGTGCAGAAAGGATTTACAAGGATGTTGCCAGGGTTGGAGGGTTTGAGTCAAAGGGAGAGGGTGAATAGACTGCGGTTGTTTTCCCTGGAGCATCAGAGGCTGAGCGGTGACCTTATAGAGGGTTATAAAATCATGACGGGCATACATAGGGTAAAGTTTTTTTAAAGAAACCCTACAGCGTGGAAACAGGCCCTTCGGCCCAACATGTCCACACCGACCCTCCGTTCAGCAAATCACCCAGACCCATCTCCATCTGCCTAATGAACCAAACGCTATGGGCAATTTAGCATGGCCAATCCACCTAACCTGCTCATCTTTGGACTGTGGGAGGAAAACGGAGCAAACCCACACAGACACGGGGAGAATGTGCAAACTCCACACAAACAGTTGCCCGAGGCTGGAATTGAACCCAGGTCCCTGGTGCTGTGAGGCTTCAGTGCTAACCACTGAGCCACTATTTTTACTCCAGGGTGGGGGAGTCCAAAACTAGAGGGCATACGTTTAGGCTGAGAGAGGAAAGATTTAAAAGGGATATAAGGGGCAACGTTTTCACATCTCCACCACACTCTCAGACAGGACATTCCAGCCTCTGACTCTAGAAAGATGGCTTTCCTCATATCGCCTTCATTCTTTCACCAATAATTTTGAAATTTCAATTCCTCATTCGTCATTCTTCCAGTCAGAGTTAAGTATGGCTCAATGGTCTGAGACTCCACAAACTAAGAATTTAGTCTGGCACCAGCACAAGCCTACTCCTTACCCACTGTAGTTTCACCTTGTGCAGGTCAGCACTAAACCACACCAGGGTTCACAGAGTGCTCACAGTGGAGATTGTGTGTGTGTGTGTGTGTGTGTATCTTCATGCGCACCAGCATTTTTCTTTATACTTTCACAGGATATAGGCACTACTAGTTGGCCAGCGTTTATTGCCTGTCCTTAATTGCCCAGAGGGCAGTTCGGAGTCATAGAATCATTCAGCCCATCGAGTCCACACCGACCCTCTGAAGAGCATCCCACTCAGACCCACAGCCCTACCCTATCGCCCCACATTTCCCATTGCTAACCTGCCTAGCCTGCACACCCTTGAACCTTATGGGTAATTTCCCCTGGCCAATCCACCCTAACTTACACATCTTTGGACTGTGGGAGGAAACTGGAGCACCTGGAGGAGAATGGGGAGAATGTGCAAACTCCACCCAGACAGTCGCTCGAGGGAGGGATGGAACCCGGGTCCCTGGCATTGTCAGGCAGCAGTGTAAACCATGCCGCCCCCAAAGTCAAACACCTTGCTGTGGGTCTGGAGTCACGTGTAGGCCAGACCAGGTAAAGGTGACAGATCTCCTTCCCTAAAGGACATCAGCGAATGAGCTGCTGGTTTTGAACAATCTGTGATAGTTTCAGAGGCACTGTCACTGAGACTGGTTTTCAGCTTGAGATCTTATTAATTGGATTCAGTAGAGTTTGCTCCCAGTGCACGAGCCTGGGCCCTGGCTTACTGATCCACTGGACATTATCACTCTGCACCATCATTGTATTCCCAATGACCTGGCCTTCCTGCTGCAAGTGAGTAAGAAAGAACCATCCGCATTTCTGTAGCACCTTCCATGGTTTTCAGGAATCAAAAAGCACTGAACACTTTTTAGTGTAGCTACTGTGGTAATGTCGGGAAACGCATCAGGAAATGTAAGCTCCCATAAGCAGCAATAAGATAACCACCAGCTGATCCACACGTAACAATATTAAATCTAGACTGACATAATGAACAATGCACCATCTCCCTGCTTGATAGGTCAAGAAATAGATCCCTCTTCACCTGTGCTGCCCGCTTGGTATGGGGGACACTTCTCAATAACAGAACAATAGCAAATGCAAAGTAATTTCCTGATGCCAAATATTTCCTGTACAGAGAGCAGAGTTAGGGACTGAGGTGAGAGTTCAAGCTGGAGCCTCTGTGTTTGACAGTTTTAGTGATAAAGCTCCCGGGTCTTTACTCAGATGAATAATTCCAATCCTGTGGTCCCACAGTTCCTGCGCAGGGAGAGCTGATAAAGTGATTTGTTATCACTGTTCAACAATTTGGTTGCCTGAAAAATTAGGAGAGACCTTGTCTTTTCCGTGAAATTTCTTGAATGCCTAGACCACAGAGAACTGGACACTCTGTTAGAAATGTCAGTCTGCACTGGCTGCCCCCGACAATTTCAGGCAACAGGAAATCTATTGTCCTACTCATCTCGTTCAGCCTGACGTTACGATTTCCAGCTCGAGGGGGTTATCACACAAGTACAGGCCACTTGGTTATAAGGAGAGGAAAGTTGTTGAAATTTGGGAAACTTCACAGGACCACCTGTCTCTCACAGTCAATAACTGAGTCCCCTTCACAACTGATAGGTCATTGTGCTATTGAACTGCTCCCTCATTAGGGAGAGAGAGAGAGAGGGCGGGAGAGAGGCAGAGATGACTGGAATTGGTTTAACCCCAGAGAGTCACTGTCCTTCAGGTACGGGGAGAGATTGAGAGGAGAGGCCATCACGGTGACCTGAGCTGGTGTGGGAATTGAACCCCACATCATACACCAGCCATCCATCAAAATGACACCCCACAGCCCCACATCCTGTTTCAAAATAAATGACACACTGTTCACCACACCCATTCAACACCATTCTCTTTGAGTGCAATGAGGGATAGAATCACAGAACTCCTATAGAAAGGGTAGAGAGCATTCAGCCCATTGCAGCTAAACTGATCCTCCGAAGATCTTTCCACCCAGACCCACCCCATTACCCTACTTGTGTAACCCTGCATTTCCTAGGGTAAGCCCACCTAACCTGCACAGACTAACAACCCTCTCAGGCAAAGAATTTCTGCTCGTCTTTGTTGTAAATGGGAGACTCCTTATTTGAGAACTGTGTCCTCTAATTCCCACAAGGGGAAACATCCCTCAACATTTCTCCTGGCAAATCCCATCAGGATCCTGTATACTTCAAACTGATCACTTGCTATTCTTCTAAACTTTAGCGGATTCAACCGAGCCAACCTTTCCTCTTTAGCCAGACCCTTTATCTCAGGAGTTAGCTGAGGAAACCTTACAAACATTCAAACATACAAGCAGGAGACCATTCAGCCCTTCGAATCTGTTCTATCATTCAATAAGACCAAGGCATCTGGGCATTTGTGAGTACGAAGGGTTTAGAAGGATGTGGGCCAAATGTTGGCAAATGGGATGTTGATTAATTTGGGATATCTGATCAGTATGGATGAATTGAGATATTTGGGATATCTGGTCGGTAATTGCTGCCCAGCTCTATGACTGTATGGCAAATCTGATTTTAACCCCAAATCTGCATTCCTGCATATCCCCTTTCATCCCCTTGGTCATCAAAATCTCTCTCCCACTGCCTTAAAAATATTGAAAGTTTCTTATCCACTGCCTTTTCAGGAATGAAATTCCAAAGACAAGTTTTTTCACAATGCTTCAAATGAAATTATATATTTCCTTAAATAGGGAGAGCAATGGTGCACACATGCACGAACATCCTGTGCTGCCATAACACAACTTCCCTTTCTTTGGTGTTCCATCTGCTTCTTAATCATTTGCTGTAGCTGCAGACAGCTTTCCCTCATTCACGTACCACAAGACACACACAGAAATCTGTAACCTTACTCTCCAACTCATTATTCATTATTCCAAGTGGGCAAGTTCATTTCTTCTGGTGGTCAATTATTGGATGGCTCACTTAACCTGTCTATATCCCATTACAGAGGTCTTACATTCCCTTTAGCGCTTACTCTCCTCCCTGCCTTTAAATATGAACAAGGAGCAGCTATCGGCCATTCGGCCTCTTGAGCCTACCACACCAGTTAATAAGATCATGTCATTTACCTCAAATATCCATTCCCACATTCCCTCGATAGCTGTTCACCCTAGTGGGTGGCATGGTGGCTCAGTGGTCAGCACTGCTGCCTCACAGCACCAGGGTCCCAGGTTTGTTTCCAGCCTCAGGCAACTGTCCGCGTGGAGTTTGCACATTCTCCCTGTGTCTGTGTTGGTTTCCTCTGGGTGCCATGCTAAATTGCCCATGGTGTTAGGTGCATTAGTCAGTGTGAAATGGGTCTGGGTGGGCTGCCCTTTGCGGGATTGGTGTGGACTTGTTAGGCCAAATGGCCTGTTTCCACACTGTAGGGAATCTAATCTAACCCCTCAGGCCCTACACATCCCTGAACTCTATGACCAATTTTGCATGGCCAGTCCACCCAAAAGAGCACATCTTTGGACTGTGGGAGGAAACCCACGCAGATACAGGGAGAGTGTGCAAGCTTGCATAGTGCCATACTCTTTGATCTCTTTAGCCTCATGTGCCTTATCTAACTGCTTGAACATATTCAATGTTTTGTTCTCAACCACTTTCTGTGACAGAGAATTCCACAGGCTCCCCGCTCTCTGGGCGAAGACACTTCTCCCCATCTCAGTCCTCAATGACCTAAAATGATGAGAATACAGGAGCAAGGATATCTCGCTGAAATGGTACAGGGCCTTGGAGAGACCACCCCTGGAGTATTGTGGGCAGTTTTAGTCCCCTCATCAGAGGTTGGATGTTCTGGTGATGGAGGGAGAGCAACTAAGGTTTCCCAGACTAATCCCTGGGATGGCAGGACTGATGCATGAAGAGAGACTGGATCGGTTAGGACCATATTCACTGGAGTTTAGAAAAATGAGGGGAGAGTTCATAGAAACCCACAAAATTCAAATGGGACTAAACCGGGGTAAACACAGAGAGGATATTCCCAAAGGTCAGGGAGTTTAGAACCAGGGGTCACAGTCTAAGGATATGAGTTGGTCTATTTAGGACTGAGATGAGGATAAAGTCTTCACCCAGAGAGTGGGGAGCCTGTGGAACTCTCCGCCACAGACAGCAGTTGAGACTAAAACATTGAATATTTTCAAGAAGGCACTAGATATAGTTCTGAGGGCTAAAGGGATCAAAGGGTGTGGGGGAGAAACTGGGAACAGGGGACTGAGTTGGATGATCAGCTATGTTCATGTTGAATGGTGGACCAGGCTCAAAGGGCTGAATGGCCTACTCCAACTACTATCCCCTTTGTTTCTTCTGGATACAGCAAGTTGGAGAATGGTGCTAGCATCAGACAGTGAGGGACAGCGTATGGGAGGGGGTCGGTGGTTAATGAGATGGGTTTGGGTTGATCATATGTGAAAACTCACTAGGGTCTCACTGAGGGAAACCCCCCACGAGGCCCGAAGATAAATGACACTTTGCAAAAAGGAAAGAAAGCTTCAAGTGACCTGCCCTTCCTCAGGTGTGGGACTGACCACCTCGAGTATGTGCAGCAGTGTTAGGTGTGAGGACATTGTCTTGGCTTGTACTGTAAGGGTCCGTGTAATGCACACTGTGTCACTGTGGACTCTGTACCTCTCCCTGCTATCAACACATTTATTTTTGGGTAAGCCCTTTTCTTCTGCTTTATTCTGTTGACAACTGAAATTCTGCACTTGTACTAAGAATATTGTGTTCTTGTTCTGCTACATTCTGTTGACAGTGCAGAATTACTTACTTATTCTTAGATTAATTGGCCGTTTCAGGGATAGAATTTGATAGTGGGGGATTTTTCTGTGACCCTCATGTGAGTATCATAATCAGTCACTGGGCAACCAAACAACTTTGTTGATTTTATTAGCAATCCTCATTGTTAGAGAGGGAGGATTAAATATTGTGGTTTCTCGAATCATCTCAATCACTGGGCTTACAACGACTTACATTTATGTAGTGCCTTTAACATGGTTAAATACTTGAATGCACGTCACGGGGCTGTTACCAATAGATTTTGACACCAACAGCTTGGTCAACATGGTAGGCTTTAAGGAGTGGTATTAATGAAGAGAGGGTGAGGAAGGTTTCGGGAGAAATTCCAGAGCTTAAGACCCATGAAGCTGAAGGCAGCAATATAGATTTTTTAAAATTCATTCACGGGATGAGGGCATTACTGGCTAGGCCAGCGTTTATTGTCCATCCCTAATTGCCCAGAGGGCAGTTAAGAGTCAATCACATTGTTGTGGGTGTGAAGTCACATGTAGGCCAGACCAGGTAAGGTTGGCAGATTCCTTCCCTGAAGGACATTAATGACCCAGATGAATTTTTCCAACAATGGATTCATGGCCATCATTAGATTCTTAATTCCAGATTATTATCGAATTCAAATTCCACTATCTGCCCTGGTAGGATTCAAACCCGGTCCGCAGAGCATTATCTGGATTAACAGCCCAGCAATAACACCACTAGGCCATCGCTTCCCCATAAATAAGGAGGAGAGAGGTCAGAGTGGGATTTGAGAACGAGGGAGGGCAATTTTAGAGGGTAAAAATGCAAGATCACAGAGTAGGAGGAGGCCATTCAACCCCTCAAACCTACTCCTGCATAGAATACAATCATGGCTGATCTCATCTCAGCCTCTGCTCCATGTCATGCCCACTCCCTATAACCTTTCAACTCGTTACTAATTAAGTATCTGTCTTTCTCCCAAATTTACTCAATGTCCCAGTGTCCACCACACTCTGGGGGGCACTAATTGCCACAGATCCCGCAATTGACAAGCTGACAGAGTGGGAGGCCACTGTTAATAAGACAAGTATCAGAGAGATCTACAGCATGAAGAAAGGCCCCATGGCCTATCAGGTCTGGTCCAATCAAATGTAAGCACCTAACTGTTCTGGGTGATCCATGGGAAACCTGAACACGCATCCTACAAGGATCCACCCTGAGCCTGTTGACATTTGCTTTAAAAGACCGTATTATTCAGCCATGATGTGAAAGGGCAGGAGTTTAGATTAGATTAGATTAGATTACTTACAGTGTGGAAACAGGCCCTTCGGCCCAACAAGTCCACACCGCCCTGCCGAAGCGCAACCCACCCATACCCCCACATCTACCCCTTACCTACACTACGGGCAATTTAGGATAGCCAATTCACCTGACCTGCACATCTTTGGACTGTGGGAGGAAACCGGAGCACCCGGAGGAAACCCACGCAGACACGGGGAGAATGTGCAAACTCCACACAGTCAGTCGCCTGAGGCGGGAATTGAACCCGGGTCTCTGGCTCTGTGAGGCAGCAGTGCTAACCACTGTGCCACCGTGCTGCCCACGAGTTGGGGTGGACAAAGTCAGAAGTGATACCACACGGGGTTACAGTCCAACAGGTTTATTTGAAATCACAAGCTTTCAGAGCGCTGCCCCTTCATCAGGTGAAGGATTTGAAATAAGCCTGCTGGACTATAACCTGGTGTTCTGTGACCTTTGACCTTGTCTACCCCAGACCAACACAAGCACCTCCACATCATTTCATGTGGAAATACAGCAGCTCTGAGAGTGCATGCCTCTGTATAGTGCTGCTCAGTGTGTGTGCCTCTATGTGAGAATGTGTATGAGAGACATTAAAATCCCTACAGTGTGGAAACAGACCATTCGGCCCACTGTGTCCACACTGACCCTCTGAAGAGCATCCCTCCTAGACCCATCCTATCCCTAGAGCCCTGCATTTCCCTTGGCTAACCCACTTAGCCTGCAAGTGGACTATGGACACTATGGGCAATTTCCCAATCCACCCAACCTGTACATGTTTGGACTCTGGGAGGAAACCCACGCAGTCACGGGGAGAATGTGCAAACTCCACACAGACTGTCGCCCAAGGCTGGAATTGAACATGGGTCCCTGGCGCTGTGAGGCAGCAGTGCTAATCACAGAGCCGCTGTGCTATCGCCCATGTGAGATTTTTATTCCACACTCATATTGAATTCAAGTATGCATATGTGTGTATGTGTGTGTGTGTGTGTGTGTGAGAGTCTGTGTGCGCGTGTGTGTGCGTGTGAGAGTGTGTGAGAGTGTGTGTGTGTGTGAATGTATAAATGAATGTGTATTTGCACATCTGTGTGAGAGAGAGTGCATGTGTGTGTGTTTGAGTGTGAGAGCGAGTGTTTGTGAGTGTGTGAGTGAGAGAGAGAATGTGTGAGAGAGAGACAGTGAGTGTGCATGTGTATGTATACATGAATGTGTACTTGCACATCTGTTTGTGTGAGAGAGAGTGCATGTGTGTGTGTGAATGTGTGTATTTGAGAGTGAATGTGTATATACATGAATGTGTATCTGTGTGTGTGTGTGTTTGAGTGTGTGAGAGTGTGCGTGAGTCTGTGAGCGTATGAGTGTGTATGAGTATGTATATGTGTGAGTGTGTGAGTGTGAGAGTGTTTGTGTGTGTATGAGTGTGTGCGCGCATGTGTGTGAGAATATGTATGTATGTGAGAGTGTGTGTGAGTACGTATGTGTGAGTGTG